>NW_025534784.1:0-152552 GCF_020615455.1 Coregonus clupeaformis
TAATTTATTGAGGAAAGTAGACCAGGGACGTCAAGGTGGAACCAAAGCATAAGCTATGTGTATAGTGTAAATGGGTCTTTCTATAAACTAGGCTACCAGTGAGGATTTCCTACACTGGACAACTTGTTACAGATGCTGATAAGTCATTGATATAATCTGCCAATTTCTTTCATGTCATTACATGAAGATATAATGGAGGGATCATAGCTATATTCAATAAAATTCATGAGTTTATTTAAAACCTATGTTTAACCCTTTATCATGGTTGGTGTCTTGACGGATTTGTCCAAAATCGTGTGACATAAAATATTACTTTCTGTCCTTGCATTTATGGCAGTGTAAGTTGACATTATATCATATATTAAGCATTACTCAGTGAAATTATACATTGAACTTGAACCCTGTAAGAATCCTGGATCTAGCTGTTAGACAGTTTTTGTATAGACATCAGAAATGCAGTATAACTGCATAACATTTCGTGTCTCCTTATGGGGTGAAAACAGTTTTCATGGGCACACAAATCCAAAATGATGTATTCGATTGCAAAACCGAATGCTTCTAAACGAAAGAGTCACCTTTCCTTGATACTTAAAACCTAAATAGATACTGTCATTAACGTGGTTCTTCAATAATTATGCATAATACTTGTTGGATGCACAGTTGGTGTCCAGCTGATTAGTTATGCCATGATATTTTCACACATCATCATCTGATCCAGGAGGCAATTTTCCGAATGACAGTCAAGTGACGAACAGCTGTTGTGATAGCGCATGCGATAAAACAACAGCCCAAGTGCTGGAAAAAAAGGTGTTGGCGAGGAATGTCCAGAATATTTTGGTGTCTCATTCCTTCAGCTGGTGAAGACAGTTGTGCCTGGATCCACGCTGGATCTAATATGTACATAGCCACAGGAAGTAGGGGTCCTGAGGGTGCTGCATCCCAAATAGACTCCTGGACGAGGGGGTAGGGAGGGACTAGGGAAATAGTATTTGTTTTCTTCCCAAAGTAGTGCACTGGGCCTTTACTACTCCTGTATTAGCAGATAAAGTAGACAATTGTATAACATTGAGGTCCTTGAAAAAGTCCCTGAAACTCCTTGAATTTGACTTGCCAATGTCTTAATTAACCCTGCTTAAAGGATGTATAGTCCTAGGCCTATGTTCTTGTATACAGTGCCTTCAGAAAGTATTCAGACCCCTTGACTTTTTCCACTTTGTTATATTACAGCCTTTTTCTAAAATTGATTAAATTGTTTTTTCCCCCTCATCAATCTACACACAATACCCCATAATGACAAAGCAACAACTGGTTTTTAGAAATTGTTGCTAATTTATGAAAAATCATAAAACGGAAACATGACATTTACATAAGTATTCAGAACCTTTACTCAGTACTTTGTTGAAGCACCTTTGGCAGCGATTATAGCATCGTGTCTTCATGGGTATGACGCTACAAGCTTTGCACACCTGTATTTAGGGGGTTTCTCCCATTCTTCTCTGCAGATCCTCTCAAGCTCTGTCAGGTTGGATGGGGAGCGTTGCTGCGCAGCTATTTTCAGGTCTCTCCAGAGATGTTCAATCGGGTTCAAGTCCGGGCTCTGGCTGAGCCACTCAAGGACATTCAGAGACTTGTCCCGAAGCCACTCCTGCGTTGTCTTGGCTGTGTGCTTAGGGTCGTCGTCCTGTTGGAAGGTGAACCTTCGCCCCAATCTGAGGTCCTGAGTGCTCTGAGCAGGTTTTCATCAAGGATCTCTCTGTACTTTGCTCCGTTCATCTTTGCCTCGATCCTGACTACTCTCACAGTCCCTGCCGCTGAAAAACATCCCCACAGCATGATGCTGCCACCACCATGCTTCAACGTAGGGATGGTGTCAGGTTTCATCCAGACGTGACACTTGGCATTCAGGCCAAAGAGTTCAATCTTGGTTTCATCAGACCAGAGAATCTTGTTTCTCATGGTCTGAGAGTCTTTAGGTGCCTTTTGGCAAACTCCAAGCGGGCTGTCATGTGCCTTTTACTGAGGAGTGGTTTTTGCTCTGACATGCACTTTCAAGTGTGGGACCTTATATAGACAGGTGTCTATATATGTCCAACCAATTGAATTTACCACAGGTGGACTCAAATCAAGTTGTAGAAACATCTCAAGGATAATTAATGGAAACAGGATGCACCTGAGCTCACTTTCAAGTCTCATAGCAAAGGGTCTGAATACTTATGTAAATAAGGTATTTCTGTTTTGGATTTAGAATACATTTGCAAAAATTATGGGGTATTGTGTGTAGATTGCTGAGGATTTTTATTTATTTAATCAATTTTAGAATAAGACTGTAACATAACAAAATGTGGAAAAAGTCAAGGGGTCTGAATACTTTCCGAAGGCACTGTAGGTGGAGTTATGGGCCAATTTGCATGTATTCCCTTTTATTCCTCTAAGTACACAACTGGAACTGCATGAAAATCCTTTTTATTTTTGTTTCAACCCATTTTGAAATGTTGATCCCAAAGTCACACATTGGCTCATTATTCATAGAAAGACCCTAATAACAACTACCAATAGACCTACTAAATAGTCAATCAAATAATGACTGTAAAACGTGGAATGTATTTACTCAATTCAACTAATAAGATGTATTAGTCACTAAAGGATTAACACTCAATTACAGTGTACATGAAATACATGTGACATTACAGAATTACACAGAGTAAATTACTATCACCTAAATACAAAATGGCAGTCAAATTCTATGTGACCATTTAGTCACGGTAATTAGGCTTCTCCAAACTCTGATGCTGCTGATGGTGATTAGAAGTGTACCAAACTTGCTAACTGCCTGGTACTCAGAATTATATTGTCCCTCTAATCACTCTGACATCAATGCAAATGTAATCGCAAATCTAATCAAACACTTCATGACAGCCCATGATCTCATGTTGCGCAACATTTCTATAGGCTATGTGATTGCGTGAGAAAACAGAGTGATGGCCTCTATTCAAAAGAGGAGGATCCCATCAGCTTTCTATAGGCTAGGCCTACTATATCTATTTCTCAACTTTCCTAATATTAAGCACATTGCTTCTCTTTAAAATAGGAGTATAGCCTACCTGGCTGTCACGAAAATGAACCACGGGAAAAGCGTCCTCCATTCGCTATGTAAGTGCATAGATGACATGTATTTTTTTTCGCTGCCCCTGTTTTGAGACAGGTGCATGATAATTGTTAGAAATTGCGTAATTCAAATCTGGTATTGGAATAAGAATCAAGAGATCTTCAATCCAAGCTTAATTTATTATATGCAAAATGTATGTATGATAAGTATGAAGGTTCGTATATACGGGTCCGCTGAAATACCACGCAGGGCACTCAGAGAACTAAAACATTGTTTACAGGTTATTTCTCAAATACTCTGACAGAGAGTTCCCACCTCTTCTGTTGGCCAATCAGAGTAAAGGACTGAGTGTGGTTTAGACTTTACTCAGCCAATCCGTTGGCGCACGGGTTAGTCCCACCCCTCGGCGCTCCACCCTTGGCGCTCCACCGTTCCCAGGCATAAGTTGCTATCATAATAACCTGTGGAGTCAGCACCCAAAAGACACCCCCTCCAATCTGTACTCCATGTACCCACGTTCAAGGACGGTTTCACAGACAACAAAGAGAGAGTGTTCGTATCTGTAAGAAATACAAGTCTTATCTGTCCTACCCCTAACGCTCCGTACATGAATCACAGCCTGTTATGTGAAACAATTTATATCAGTATAGTACAAACCTATGCTCCTCATTAATGCATTCCTTCTAAGTTATTCATCACATACAGATCCAATTATGAGAAAAATAGAACCCAACAATCCCCCTTTTGACACCCTCTAGGGTGTCACTCATTACAATACAATACAAACAAAAATAAACACTTTTATTAATAGACAATTTGATAATAAAAGGCCTTCAGTCCTTCCATCTACACCGAACTTGCAAACGGTTGGCTACAAGTCACCCAGGCACTTCAAACCTTCACATAAGGAAAGACAAACATTCCCAATGGTTAACTTGATTAATAAAGCATAAAACACAGGATTAATAGAACACAAAACATAAGATTATTAAAACATAAAACACCAACAGGGAAGTACATTTTGGCCCCCTTTAGACACCCTCTAGAGTGTCACTCCACCAAGCCTGGTTTCATTCCTTAGGTCGGAGTCCGGGATTGGGCCGTATCTCACCATCTGTTGGGAAACCACCTTCTCCATCTCCTTTTCTCACCAACCCTCAGACACAGGGAATAAGACAACATCCACAAAGAACAAGTATACCCATAGAAGCTATAACTTCACCCAGAATAGTTACAACAATAGTTTTCCATTTACCAAATATGTTAACAAACCAACCGTTTATGGAGCTATCAATACCAGAGTTCTCAGCCAGTTCGTTCGCCAGCGTGGTGATGGTCACGGACCCTTCCGGTGCTGTATTGTTTGGGGATGAAAGTACAGCACATATATCCAAACAGAACACAAACCCCGTCCCGCTCAGCCAAAAGCATATCTAAAGCTATTATATTCTGCCATGTCATTAAGCTAGTTGCCGCTGTCTGTTCAGCTAATCCCTTTATTGCATCACGAGTGTGGTTTATAAATCTTTTGCTGGTTATATTAAATATAATTTATCCAATCTACATTTTTATTAATTGTTGACCACCAGAAAATACTTGATTCAAAACCCAGCTGCGATCTGATTGTGGATCCCATCAATATATATCCTTTCATCAAAGGATCCCGGGAGGAGGTCCTACTTTCTACGTGACAACTCACCAGTCTCTGACACGTTTGATTGTTTGCGTATGTAGGTGAGTTCACAATCTGTTATCACCACACAACCATCAGATGTCAGCACGGGCCTGGTTTTGGTTCCTAAAATCCTCTGGCTGCAACAAAGAGGAGAGATTAGTCATGGTCTCTTTTAGTTGTGACATTCTCTGTGTGGGAGCAGGAGCTAAGATGCCCTACCCTGTATCCTATCTTATTAGTCCTAGAAAAACAATAAGAATCCCCTGTGACTTCAAACTGAGGCAACCCAGGTCGGGATGACTTTGTTATCGGGGGATACAGATAGTGCAAGTTACCATAAGACTCTTTCACCACATTCCCAGGTGGCTTGCATGGAGGATAAACCTGACAGAGAGTTAAAGCCTGTCAAGGGGAATGGAGTAGTTGTCAACCTTGGTTTGGCTGTCCTACAGGCATAACAGTCCTCTTTAGACCGTATACTGAATCCATTCCTAACTACTACTTCTGGCGGATCAGGAGGGTTTGAGTGTGTTAGGAATATGGCCCCCACAATCAGACAGCTACCTACCGTCAGGAGACCTGTGAATCCCCACCCTCGCCCTGAGAACATGTCAGACGCCAGAGGCCAACCCATTGCTTCACCTTCTATCGAACTCACACAGGGATGATCCGACAGGGTAAGGGAATCTTCGTTAAGGAGCCAACCCCCGAGCCCTAGTGGTGATCGGTTCTTTCTCCTAACTCTGTGTTTGTTCATCAGGTGTAGCTGGGTTTACCTTTTTGCAGTGAGTGACATGCACCCAGATGGATCTCTCAGCTATTCTGCTGGCAAAGGCAGTACTTGGTAGGGCCCTTCCCGCCAGGCCTGCTTCAGTCTCCTGGTTAGATAGAGTGGGTCACCTTCTCCTTTAGTTCACCTGTGGGGCACAAAACCTCTGACATACAGGTGTGGTTAATAAACTATCATACATGTTTTTTTTTTTTTTTTAAGTATTTTGTCCTCTCCTTCGTATATATTTAATCCTACCATCTCCTACCATACCATCCATCCCCCATTTGACACATGATTTGGCCATGTGTCAATATTACCACCTACCTAAACAATCACTTTAGTTAATATTGGTAATTCATTATCCAATTGCCATCCCTCCACTCTCTCTTCTGTTATTTTATGGTTCAAATCATATATATTATTACCAAATTATAATATTCTTCACACTTTGCACAGTATTACAAATTACCCTCAACTTAGTAAAATAACTTAGTAAAATAAACTATCTTAAAGTCCTCCTCTCATGCCTTTAGAATTTACTAGTGTGGATGATTAAAATAACACCAGAATGTTAAAACAGAGTTCAGAGGCCATTGAAATCATTTAACAAACTGTTTAATCCCATAGTATACTAAACATTACCATTATTCTAAATATTTCATAAAGGTTAGTTATCCCAAGTGTTCATTAAGTCCTCATGACATTCATTCTCATAAGAAATCATATATACCCCAAACTCAGCCAAAACCTAAAAACTCCCTAAAATTCACTGTGTGTGTGCTCCTCTAAGACCTATCACCCTTGACCTGCTGAAAACCCCCCATAATTGAAACAACAAGGCTTTATAAACATCATACTAGGTGTGTTGTTTTTTGTTTGAAAAACCCAATTTGAAAAATAACAACCACAAATAGCCAGGCCTCAGTTAATTTGGTAGCTCACTTTTATGACCTAAATACTGCCTAACTGAGATGAGCTAATCTCTTTCTCCTGGTTATAATCTAAAGATGGTAGTACACACAAAACATGATACAGATATCCCCAGTCTTAACCCATCAATAATTGTTTGTATCAATCTAATTCCTCATAACTAATCCATAAAACCACTCAAAATTCCTCGAGTATACAATGATTATTTAATTGATTACCCTAACTCTGCTACATGTGATCTCATCTCAAATGATCCATTATCAATTATTTGTTCAACCCCCTAGGAAAATCTGTCTCCCCTTCTATTGTTCCTGTCCCCCCTGTAAATGTAATATTTGAGTTTTTAGCCAATACAATCACGGTTACATCAAATGTTCCCTCATTTAATGGTATTTTCTTCCTAATATAACTTCCCTAAATATCATCCCCTGCCTTTACTCTACTGTCCTTCTATCATTACTGGATCAATGATAATAACTGTCATAACTATCAATAATAATTGTAATAACTATTTCACATTAAATTGTGTCTTTTTTCTGATAATGTTATAATTGTAGCCTATTCCATCACTTTAGTTTAAAATATATAAGTTTGTTTTATGTAACAATTCCAGAACCCACCACAGGCTGGCGCTATTCCCCCATCTGCGATTCTCTCAAAGTAAATACTTTCTTTTCTCACAACCAGCCACGTCATCATGCCACGTCATCACCCCCCGTCTAGCCAGCCCTTCCGTCTCAAACACCCTAGTAGCAAAAATAAAACACACTCTCTAACAGCGTTCTGCATTTACCTCTATCATCGGGTTTAAGAACTAACGTAACAACATTAACCATTCTCTATTGCTGTAGTAACGTCTTGTTTGGTTCAGTTTATTTATTACGGGGTGTCCATAATACTATAATAATACATAATCGAATTCCCCTCATGCATACAGATTTCACCTTATGCCACTGAAATGCCAAATAAACCATAATAGTTCAATGGAGCCCCCTATTGGCTCTCCCCTACCTATACATTACTTCCATAACCACATTAGTTATGGTCCGATTAGCCATTAAACCTTATCACATGATCAAACAACGCCACAACCTTAAACTCATATGGGGCGGCAGGCAGCTTAGTGATCAATAGCGCCGCGCCAACAACCGAGAGGTCGCCGGTTCCAATCCCCGAGCCGACCAGGCAAAAAATCTGCCGATGTGCCCTCGAGCAAGGCACTCAACCCCAATCGCTCCTGCAAGTCGCTCTGGACAAGAGCGTCTGCCAAATTACAAAAAATGCAAATGTAAATATTCTCCACTTTCCCACCCATGACGAACGGGTGAGCAAGTTCAGAATATCCATCGTCAGAAACCCCCAGGCACCTCTCAAATAATCACCCCGTGGTGTTCCCAGCCAATTCCCAGTCTTTCCTGGCTCCAAAAGCCACACTTTCGCTCTCTCCAGCCCCTCCTCTCGCAACTCTCTCTTCCTCTGGGAGCAGGCTCTTTTGAGGAGCTGTGTTAGTGTTTCCAATATTCTGTCGTTATTTAAAGTACTTTAATCTAGTTATTTAAATCAAATTATTCCCACCTAATTAGTTAAAGTTGGTGCATGTTTATATTTCAACGATAAACCGAATTATTTCAGTCTAATTGTTTAACCAGTATTTTGCAGGGTCAAACATCAAACGCCACAGTTCAATCATATCAGCTCAAACGTTTCAGTTCAGTCACACTAGTCATTCATCACTTTAGCTTTATGTTCCTAATTGTTATTAACGGGTTATATGGTTTAAGCAACCACAAACCCAACAGTTATTCCCAAATTATACAGTTTGGACAGCCACAGACGTTTTAATTCCCAATTAGTTTTCTATCAAGGTATACAGGTTTATCATTCACACTCTCATGCATACGACAACACTCGCACTGTCTAACTTTTAAAGTACCCCCCATGAGCCTCTAGTCATAGCTCGCACTGTCTAAACTATTTTAAAGTACCTCCTATGAGCCTTCAGTCATAGCGTCGCACTATCTAATCTATTTTAAAGTACCTCCTATGAGCCTCAGTCATAGCGTCGCAATCCCTTGGGTTTAACCATCACAATTATCAAACATTTGCATAGTATATTATGAAATCAAAATAGTATACTGTAATTGTTATTTATAGTACAACAGGGTTCACTTACATCAAACAGGTGTTTCACAAAATTTATTTGGATAAAGCCAATATGCAGAACTTTAGTTATTTAACAATGGGTGTCTGCTTACCTTTTTAGAAGCCCGGGCACTTTGTGAAACACACGGTTCGAAGACAGCGATTGTCCAATAGGCTGGATGAATCCCAGCGAAGTTCCGCTACCAGATCACAGTCGGAGGTCACCAATTGTTAGAAATTGCGTAATTCAAATCTGGTATTGGAATAAGAGAAAACATAATCAAGAGATATTCAGGTTCTTTCTCAAATACTCTGACAGAGAGTTCCCACCTCTTCTGTTGGCCAATCAGAGTAAAGGACTGAGTGTGGTTTAGACTTTACTCAGCCAATCCGTTGGCGCACGGGTTAGTCCCACCCCTCGGCGCTCCACCCCTTGGCGCTCCACCGTTCCCAGGCATAAGTTGCTATCATAATAACCTGTGGAGTCAGCACCCAAAAGACACCCCTCCAATCTATACTCCATGTACCCACGTTCAAGGACGGTTTCACAGACAACAAAGAGAGAGTGTTCGTATCTGTAAGAAATACAAGTCTTATCTGTCCTACCCCTAACGTTCCTTACATGAATCACAGCCTGTTATGTGAAACAATTTATATCAGTATAGTACAAACCTATGCTCCTCATTAATGCATTCCCTCTAAGTTATTCATCACATACAGATCCAATTATGAGAAAAATAGAACCCAACATAATGGTCCATTCTAAATGAAAACACATTTCACATGTATATTATTTAGTATATGTAAAGACAAGATTAAATCAAGAATAGTGTGATGGGTGACAATATTAGACTATCACTTGTGAATGATATATTATCACTTGTGAATGATGCTCAGTTTAAGGCAAACAGCGCATGCTTTTTTTTTGCACACCTCATGTAGCCTAGCCCATAGGCCTATAGGTTTTGATAAGGTTTGTATTACAACTAAAGTGGCAAAATAACTTTTTAAAATGAAGCACATTAATCCGCTTTACAATGGGTGTAGAGCCTAACTGGCATACATAAGCAGCGCGTGAGTTTCAAGTTTGGGGAAGATCATTTTCACCATAAAAATGCACCTTTATAATAAAAGCATTACATGCATAATCGCATTTGTGGTCACTTTTGAGAATGGTGTTTTCCTGCTAATGGAACATTAGCGTTTATAGCCTACTTCCTTGTGCGCATTGCTGCGCTTATAATGTGAAGAAATAGCCTAATAGTTGATCAACATTTTAAGCTAAACGTTCTCATCTGTTGCGTCAGGCTCATTGCTTAAAACAGGTTTTTTGATGCTAGTGGTTGTATTAATTTGGGATCTATCGCATCCCACAACTGAAATGAAAATCTGGGAAGCATAAAAAAATAAAATGTAATGGAAAGATATTTAACTATACATTGTCACTATGGTCCTTTCAAATACTTAAAACACAGAAATGGATTACACCTCCTCAATGTTCTTAATCTTAGCCTATCTAGTAATATTAGAATCACCCAAACTTGGTAGTCTAAACTGCTGCATGCACTTTATGGCTATGGGCATGGTTGTTCATGTCTTATAAAAGGTCTGTGGCGAATCTGGGAGAAAACGAGTTTGGTACAGGGATAGACATCATTTTAAAATGCACATCTGATTGGATACAGACTCAATTTAACTTCAGAGTTGATTTTGTATTTCTAAGGGCTAATCGGGGACATTTTGGGACAGCTCAAGCCCAGGACAGGCCACCAGAATCGGGGACTGTCCCCAGAAATCTGGGACATCTGGTCACCCTATCCGGCTGTTTCCCATTGAAAAATAATGTCACAGTTCTGGTCTGCTTAAGAATAGGCACCAATGGGATAGCAGCTGGGTCTTGGCTGTCTACATTTACATTTTACATTTTAGTCATTTAGCAGACGCTCTTATCCAGAGCGACTTACAGTTAGTGAGTGCATACATTATTTAAATTTTTTTCATACTGGCCCCCCGTGGGAAACAAACCCACAACCCTGCTCTACCAACATCCCTGCCGGCCATTCCCTCCCCTACCCTGGACGATGCTGGGCCAATTGTGCGCCGCCCCATGGGTCTCCCGGTCACGGCCGGCTACGACAGAGCCTGGATTCGAACCAGGAGCTCTAGTGGCACAGCTAGCACTGCGATGCAGTGCCTTAGACCATAGTTCATTGAATGTATATGAACCAGAAAAAATGAGTGAGTGGGATGTATCACTTTGTCTTCCATTTCTGACTACTCCTTCCTTCCTTCCTTCCTTCCTTCCTTCCTTCCTTCCTTCCTTCCTTCCTTCCTTCCTTCCTTCCTTCCTTCCTTCCTTCCTTCCTTCCTTCCCTCCTACCCTCCTACCCTCCTACCCTCCTACCCTCAGATTAGTAGTGCTGCTTGCTCCAGTGCTTTATCAACATTAGGCACCAGTTGTCTCTCGTAGTCCCAGACCCTCTTGTCTTCATGCAGCTCTTCCTTGGTCAGTTCTCCTCGTAGGGCAACTCTGACATGGATGATATGACACACATTAGGAGGAACCTTCACTGTCTGCCCGAAGTTACGCAGCACAGAGTGGACCGACGTCTGCTCCACTGCCCTGAGGTCAGAGACACAGAAGGGTTGTTAGACAGAGTGGACCGACGTCTGCTCCACTGCCCTGGGGTCAGAGACACAGAAGGGTTGTTAGACAGAGTGGACCGACGTCTGCTCCACTGCCCTGAGGTCAGAGACACAGAAGGGTTGTTAGACAGAGTGGACCGACGTCTGCTCCACTGCCCTGAGGTCAGAGACACAGAAGGGTTGTTAGACAGAGTGGACCGACGTCTGCTCCACTGCCCTGGGGTCAGAGACACAGAAGGGTTGTTAGACAGAGTGGACCGACGTCTGCTCCATGCCCTGGGGTCAGAGACACAGAAGGGTTGTTAGACAGAGTGGACCGACGTCTGCTCCACTGCCCTGGGGTCAGAGACACAGAAGGGTTGTTAGACATAGTGGACCGACGTCTGCTCCACTGCCCTGGGGTCAGAGACACAGAAGGGTTGTTAGACATAGTGGACCGACGTCTGCTCCACTGCCCTGGGGTCAGAGACACAGAAGGGTTGTTAGACAGAGTGGACCGATCGTCTGCTCCACTGCCCTGGGGTCAGAGACACAGAAGGGTTGTTAGACATAGTGGACCGACGTCTGCTCCACTGCCCTGGGGGTCAGAGACACAGAAGGGTTGTTAGACATAGTGGACCGACGTCTGCTCCACTGCCCTGGGGTCAGAGACACAGAAGGGTTGTTAGACAGAGTGGACCGACGTCTGCTCCACTGCCCTGGGGTCAGAGATACAGAAGGGTTGTTAGACAGAGTGGACCGACGTCTGCTCCACTGCCCTGGGGTCAGAGACACAGAAGGGTTGTTAGACATAGTGGACCGACGTCTGCTCCCACTGCCCTGGGGTCAGAGACACAGAAGGGTTGTTAGACATAGTGGACCGACGTCTGCTCCACTGCCCTGGGGTCAGAGACACAGAAGGGTTGTTAGACATAGTGGACCGACGTCTGCTCCACTGCCCTGGGGGTCAGAGACACAGAAGGGTTGTTAGACAGAGTGGACCGACGTCTGCTCCACTGCCCTGGGGTCAGAGACACAGAAGGGTTGTTAGACATAGTGGACCGACGTCTGCTCCACTGCCCTGGGGTCAGAGACACAGAAGGGTTGTTAGACATAGTGGACCGACGTCTGCTCCACTGCCCTGGGGTCAGAGACACAGAAGGGTTGTTAGACAGAGTGGACCGACGTCTGCTCCACTGCCCTGGGGTCAGAGACACAGAAGGGTTGTTAGACATAGTGGACCGACGTCTGCTCCACTGCCCTGGGGTCAGAGACACAGAAGGGTTGTTAGACATAGTGGACCGACGTCTGCTCCACTGCCCTGGGGTCAGAGACACAGAAGGGTTGTTAGACAGAGTGGACCGACGTCTGCTCCACTGCCCTGGGGTCAGAGACACAGAAGGGTTGTTAGACAGAGTGGACCGACGTCTGCTCCACTGCGCTAGGGTCAGAGACACAAAGGGGTTGTTAGACAGAGGTTCTATTCTATTCTAACCTGGGTCGTACTTTCATCTTGTAGGGTTGGTAGATTCTAACCAGAGCCCTATACTACGAACTCTGAGTTCAACTCAAGATAACCACTAACACAATTGTGGCTCACCTTTTAGCCAGGTGCATTTCTATGGCAACGAATCCTTCAGAACTAACCTGCTCCGGGGCAGGCTAACTCAGGGCTAACTCTACTTATCCTGAATGAAATGTCTGAGTCGTGAGTTGAGGACCAATGAAATCAGGTTCCCATCATCCCTTTAATTTTTACAAGAACACTGATTAAATATTGTACTAATCAAATGTATTTTCTTGTGTAAAATAATCGTAATATTAAAATACTTATCACATTACACATTAAGTAATGACAGGCTGCATTTGAAACTTCACACACAGTATAACTGACTTTGTATGACTTTATAAAATTATTTTATCGATAAGAGTGAGAAAAAAGGTGCGTGTGCATTGATAAGCACACCAAAGACGGCATTAACGATACGTAATAAAACATAGAGAGAACTTCTAATGACCTTTTTCACAACATCACCTGCTGAATTTCCAAGATAGATTTTCTTTCATGTTGATTTAGGAAATAATGAAAATGTGAGACTGACTCGCCCATGGATTTATGTTTCAGCATTGTCTCAATAGACACCTTTATACGACACACTGACGTCACGCACAGATACGCACGACTCTTGGCTGCAGTAAGAAAGCCATCGCCATCTGCGCCCATTCATCATAGTACGTTTTTATTACTTCTAAACAAAATAACTTTTTGGGGTTCTCATACGCTTACAATGATGTTTGATTATTGCTTGAACAGCCGCTAAGATTATATTTGGTTGTGATCTTTGCAAAATAACTATTTTGGATGCAGCAGTTGTTAGCTAGAATGCTAATGCTCATTGACATAGGCTGTAGCAAAAGCTAGAAAAAGAGCCATTTTACTGGTTGAAGATGAAGTGTTTTTTAAGTATAATGCAGTTGATTTGCGATGATAACACAAACATTATGTTAAGCAGGACATTGCTTGCAAACACAGAAAGGCGTGTATGAAGAGTTTGGCGTTCGACTAGCCACATGCGACATGCATGCGCAGTTACAAGTCTGTAATACGGATGAAGCCTGAGCTGGAAGGTGAAGCTAACTGAAGCTGGCTAGCTTTAGAAAACCCTGAGTATATCTAGCTAGCTTCTTAGTATACTACTCTGGGCCATACTATCATCTTGGAGGGGTGGTAGATTCTAACCTGGGCCGTACTATCATCTTTTAGGGGTGGTAGATTCTAACCTGGGCCGTACTATCATGGAGGGGTGGTAGATTCTAACCTGGGCCGTACTATCATCTTGGAGGGGTGGTAGATTCTAACCTGGGCCGTACTATCATCTTGGAGGGGTGGTAGATTCTAACCTGGGCCGTACTATCATCTTGGAAGGGTTGAAGACGCGATAGTCTGGCTCCTCTCTGTAGATGTGCTCCATGATGTTGATCCCTGGAACATTCCTCCAGCGGGGCCGTTTAAACCTTCCACTGGGCTCAAACTGGGACTTAGGGAAGAAGTGGCTCTCTATGAGGAACACTTCGGCCTGGGGAGATGGAGGGTGGAGTGCGAGAAGGCGAAAGAGAGAGAGAATGAATTCAGATTTTTTCCCCTTCATATCCAATCTATTTTTCTCACTGTCCACACTTTTATTGTGTTTTGACCCATATCAGATTTGCACATTCACACTGATATAGCATATGAAATAGCACGCAAACA
The DNA here is from genome assembly GCF_020615455.1 of Coregonus clupeaformis. Lineage (NCBI taxonomy): Eukaryota > Metazoa > Chordata > Actinopteri > Salmoniformes > Salmonidae > Coregonus > Coregonus clupeaformis. Next base: position 14,501 of record NW_025534784.1, read on the forward strand.
CAATGCTCATTCTTTTCCTGTCACTGTTTCTTCAAATGTTGGGGTGGTTATCCTGGTAACAGCAGGTCATGTGCAAAAACAAACACTTCAGAGCACAACAATTCTGATCTAAACATCCAGACTGAGGATGAGAACCACATTCGAATGTGGTATCAGAACTCCAAAGATAAGATTCCATGGCTGCGTTTACACAGGCAGCCCAATTCTGATATTTTTTCACTAATTGGTCTTTTGCCAAATCAGTTCAGTTCTAAGAAATATCTGACGTGAGAAGATCTGATGTGATTGGTCCAAAAAAACGATTAAAAACCAAAAACCAGAAATTCCTGTTTACACATTATTGATTTTGTATCAGATATGCCAGAAAAATTGGCAAAAAATTCTGAGTTGGGATGCCTGTGTAAACACAGCCTAACATGCACAGCACACACATAATGATCTTCCTTAACACACATACACACTACTTCCCTGAGTCCTCCCCCTACCTTTGGGTGTTGCCTCTGAAGTACATCCATCATCTGGGGCAGGGTTTGATGCTGGTATGGAGTTATAATCTCATCTATGTCGTTCAGCAGTACATAGCGTGACTGATACATATGTCTGTAGACACAGTCATTCAGAGTGGTCAACTGGCCGTAGTAGTGGATGTCCCCTCCATGTTCACTGTGTTGCCACCCATGGGACGGGTTCATGTGTTGGTCGATAGGCCAGGGCACCACCTGCAGTCAATCAATCAGTCAATTAATTAATCCTATCTATCTATCAATCCATCCGTCAAATCAATCAATTCCTACCTCCACAAAGCCCTCCTGTGTATAACTCTGTAGCAGTCTCTCCAGGTCTGGTCCACAGCTGGTGTTATACACCACAACATGCTGCACTCCCAACAACCTGCAATATAGCAATTCATTAATCAATCAATCAACCAATTGATTAATCGATCAATCAATCAACCAACCAATCACTCAATCAATACCCACTTGTACATCTCCAGAGTCTGGGTGACCTGAAGCACGTTGTTATAATCACCAAATAAATTGGACCAACAGACAGTGAAGTTGAACTGAAACTCCTCTTCCTCCTTTTTCACAAGGTTCTGGATGCGGAGGAAGGATTGGTTCTGAGCGAGCTTGGCGTCAGCTTGTGTGGCGAGGGTCACGTGTGACGGGTTGCAGTCGGGAAGATTCGGACAAAGGACGTCGGTCGTCGCAAAGGGGAAACCTTTATCCCAACACAGAACAGGGACACATATATTACAGTATAGTGTAAACTAAATCAACAAACTAATCAGCGAATCACCAAGCCCCTTATTTAATTGATTCAGGTGTTGATTCAGGTGCGTCAGTGCAGGGCTAAATCCAAATAGCAAATAGCAGGTACCAAAGTGGTCAGAGTGCATCTGGACTTCAGCCTTCATTCCATTAGCCCAGTGAGTCCCACAGTAGAACACACAGTACAGAGGCTGGACAGAGTCTCGTCTGAAGATACTGATGATGCGTACGGAGCATCCCGTCACACGATGTTCCTTGTAGGCCCCCACCATGAAGTGTTTGGTGTCGTTGACAGGCGTGATGGACTGGTCAGAGATGTGGCGCGGATAGAGGTGCTGGTGGTTGCCTGGCTGTGACCTAAGGAACCATGGACATATGTTGTATTTCTACAGCAGAAATGTGTGTCCAAGACAATTTTTTCCTTTTGCCACTTTTATTAAGTTTCTTGATCGTACGGCATAGTCTTCACGGTACCTGGACAATGTGAAGATGATGCAGACCATGACTGCCAGAGCAGAAGCTATCAGTAGAAGGAACATACACCTCTTCACCATCATGAGCCAGACCTGGAAAGGTCGTTTATGGAAGGTGAAGTGTGAGGTGACCTTTGAAGAAAAGGGAAAGTGAATAATGTAGTCGCACTTGCTCACTGGCTGCGTATCAAATCAACATGGACCAGAATGGAAATGACAGCAAGGGACCACAATGGAAATAAGTCATTGACTTTTTAGTATTATCTCTGTCTAGTTTTGTACTGTGTCTATGTATTTCTTAAACTGTCAAATAAAATAAAATCAACCACTGCCTTGAGGGGAATGACAAGTGTGTGGAGTGGTTGATTGCAGTTGATGTTGTTGTTGTGTATGTATAGCGTTCTTAGTGGACAGGCCAGAGCAGGAGTTTCAGGACCTAAATGAGAAAGCCAGAGATCTGAAACACATCTTCAGTAAGATACCTGACGAGATCAACGACAGGGTACTCTTACCAAAGATGGTGGATAAATGAAGATGTCCCACTCAGTCTGTTTACCAAACCAAATTGTCAGTTCCGGTCTACTTAATGGGGTGGCTCTCGCATAGGCACCAATGCATTAGCAGCTAGGTCTGGTCTGCTTAGTTGACTGTATAAGAAGCAGTAAAAAATGAGGGAGTGGGATGTCTCGCTTCCTCTTCCATCTCTCTGCTTACTACACACACACACACACACACACACACACACATACACACATAGATAGAGCCCTAGAGGTTCTGGGGCACCTGCCCTTTTGCCCTCCTATGAAAAAAGTGCCCTTTTGATTGGTAGTGGGTTTTTTTAACTAAGTATCTTGTATATAATTGTTGGTCTCGTTTCTCTCTTGTAAATTTAAATGCAACAAATTGTCCTTCAAACTAAATAATTTCTCAGAATGAAGGAATCTTGAAAAAAAGTCCCCTCCCCCGCCCTTCTGCCACCGCCAGCACTAGTGCACTGCTCAACTCATCCTGCATGGTTACTTCATCCAATTCCTATGCTGTTATACGACCGGGTAAGATGTATGATACTATACACCCTCTAATTAATATGACATTGTATGACTGCTATTCCATTCATAATATAACCTAACGTAACATAATATATCATTCTAAATGGAGGGAACAGATTTATGTACCAAATCCTACGAATTTCCCTGAGACCAGGTTGCAACACTGATAGCAAAGAAGAAAATATACTTTTAATTTACTCCCTTTCATCTGTGGTTCTAGCTTGCTTAGCCTACAGTCCCACTGGACAAAAACTGGTTGAATCAACGTTGTTTCCACGTAATTTCAACCCCCAGAAATCTAAAAGTCATCAACGTAATGGCATTTCATATTCTTTTCACTCAACTTTTAAACTAAATCCTATGTCATGGTGACATTTGTTGTTGATTTCACGTTGAATTCACGTTATTTGTCAACTCAACCAAATGCAAATCAAAACTAGACTGAACTGACGTCTGTGCCCAGTGGGATGTATGATGAGTGAGTGTGTTGATGGAAACTTTGGCTACAAGACAAATAAGCCTACAAATAAACACGTTAGTTGAACAGAAACAACGGCAAAAATGATTAATGCACAGATAATGGATGTGCTCACGTCAAACAGACCAACGACAAAAATACATAGTAAAACGTAAAACGTTAGCCTAAAATCCAGAGCCTGTATTGCCAACACACAATGTGTTTGTTGACATTCCACTCATTGTACTCTGTCATGCTAACCATGATAAAGAGTGGCAACACAGAGTGTCAAGGAGTGGAATGATAACTCAAAGAGACTGGTAGGCTGCCTCCCCAGGCTAGCAATACATATGTCAATCTGTGCTTGAATTAGTGTAAATTAGAGTTTGCACTTTTTTGGTAGGCCTATTCCATTCCAATCTCTCATTGAAGCAGCCTGCTAAACTAAAAACAGCACAGCTCAAATAAGTATTTCACACATGTCAACAATGTAATCGCAATAGGCTACAGACACGGACTGACACTCTGCAGGAGACAGGGCTTTCATCGGCTGTGAAAGTTCAGCCAGCCAAGGTCAAAACCAGGAACAATCTCATCTCCAGCTGGCTCTACATGGAGCGCTGCTACCAACACCCTCCGTAACTAAGAACTTGCACTCTCGTTCTCAGCAGCAGACCCTGCTTTTGGAACACTTCACATGTATAGTTTCATGTTATCACATGCTGCTTTATATGTCGTCACATGTTATCACAATAACGTCACATAAGATCACATGAAAATGTGTTTTCGGAAAACTTCACATGTGCTCACATATGAAATGCATGTGTTTTTCCCGTAAAGTGAGTTAGGTGCACCCGTAAGGCCAAGGTCGTCACACACACACACACACACACACCGAGTCGACACAGCTTAACGCCATCATGCGGATCATCACTGTCACACTACGATCCACCCCCGCTTCCTTGGGTCCCCGTCGTCGTCCCCTCGCAATAACCCACAAAATGATTGAAAAAGTCTCCACCGCCCCACACCTGCCACTACAGGAGGAAGTCTTCAACCCACCAAATATACGCCTCCCATCAAGAAAGCCGATTTGGAAAGACCCACCCAAAACAAACTGTAACTGTAATCAGTTATATTACCAGCAAAAATATTGTAATCAGATTACTGATACTTTTGAAAACTAAATTACTTATTGGATTACTTTTAAATTCAGAAAGGATGTTTGCGAACAAATACAGTATGGCACCTGTCAAAGTTGCGTCAATTCAAATCTGACATTAGGAACAAAAGAGGTCAACACGACTTCTAAGATACACTAGTTATTTTAATTAATGCAAAAACCTTCAATGGTAAATATGATGTTTCGTTTATACGGGCTCTTTGAAATACCTCGCAGGGCACTTCAGAGAACTAATCCATTGTTCTAGGTTCTTGCTCAAATACTCTGACAGAGAGAGTTTCCCACCTCTCTGCTGGCCAATTAGAGTAGAGACTTGAGCGTGGTTTAGACTTACTCAGCCAATCCGTTGATGCACCCCTGTTGCCAGGCATAAGTCCATATCATAACAACCTGTCATAGTGAGAAGAGCCAGCTCCCTTAGACACCATTCCTACGTCCAAGGAAGGTTCACAGATCACAAAGAACCAGTATATTCCAGTATCTGGAGACACAAATCCTTATCTCATTTTACCCCCTATAACAGCTCTTCACATCAATCACAGCTTGCCAGGTGTCACAACCTACATTAGCCCAGTCAAGAATGCATTCTTTCTAAGTTAGTCATCCCATCAATTATGAGAATAATAAATCTCTCACACACCTTTCAGTTTCTCATCAGGATCCTGACAGCGCAGTTCTGCGTGTAGTGGTGACAGTTGTTCCAACTGACAACTTTACCAGGTCGAGGACTTGCCGATGTCAATCTCTTTCCAAAAGCCTATGATGAAGCAAGCTAAATGACACGTTGTTTGCTTAGCTAGCTAGGTAGCTCATGCCAAATAAATAGGTTACTATCACGTATCTGAAAATACATGATCAATTGATGTTTACTGATCATGAAATGCATGCAGTTACTTGCTGTATAACTCTGACGATAGAGCTAAATGTGGAATAATTGGAAATGTCTGTGTAGTTCTGACTATGCTATTCAAGAGGTGATGATATTAAAGACAAATAGTTATACAATTTATTTACCAATCTCTTGAAAACTGCTCGTAGCCTAGTTGTTAATGGTTTTAGCGAACGTCGTATATATTTCTGGCACGAACATCAATCAATTTCAAGAAGGATCTGAATATACCTACGTGTAGCTCCAGGAAAATGAGCAAATTATATCCACAAAAAAGTAGTGATATGTAGATAGATTCACATCCAAGCACTAATATTGTTTTAAAATTCAAATTGTTTAGTCGAATCCACCAGATGCAGCCAAACCATGGAAATGGTGTGGATCTCTCTCCCTCTCTCTCACCTGTGGTGGCATGGTGCCAAGAGGAAAAGCCTGTGTCACAGCGCATCCTTGCTGGTAGAACCTGTTTGTAGAGTTTTCGATTGTAAGGTTTGTGAGAGATTTATAATTTTTTATAATTGATGGGATGACTAACTTAGAAAGAATGCATTCTTGACTGGGCTAATGTAGGTTGTGACACCTGGCAAGCTGTGATTGATGTGAAGAGCTGTTATAGGGGGTAAAATGAGATAAGGATTTGTGTCTCCAGATACTGGAATATACTGGTTCTTTGTGATCTGTGAACCTTCCTTGGACGTAGGAATGGTGTCTAAGGGAGCTGGCTCTTCTCACTATGACAGGTTGTTATGATAAACGTATGCCTGGTAACAGAAGAGGCGGGGAACAGCCGGTGCGCCAACGGATAGGCTGAGTAAGTCTAAACCACGCTCAAGTCTCTACTCTGATTGGCCAGCAGAGAGGTGGGAAACTCTCTCTGTCAGAGTATTTGGGCAAGAACCTGGAACAATGGATTAGTTCTCTGAAGTGCCCTGCGAGGTATTTCCAAAGAGCCCGTATATACGAAACATCATATTTACCATTGAAGGTTTTATATTAATTAAAATACTAGTATATCTTAGAAGTCGTGTTGACCTCTTTTGTTCCTAATGCCAGATTTGAATTGACGCAACTTTGACAGGTTCTATCTGCATTTTGGTCAGGTTATTGACATAGCCTTGTTCTGTTCAATGTTCTCTACCTATATAGTACCCTTAATACCACAATTCATGTTAAGTTCAAAAGATCAAAATTGCTGACAGCATTCAAACCAATGAGGAGGGTTCGTAACTTTAAAGCCAATTATCTCAGAATAATATTTTTGCAGATAAAACCTTATAGTCCCAAGCTCTCGTAATTGTCTGTTTTGTAGTAGCGTAGGCTAATGCTGTCACACCCTGGCTATGGGACTCTTTATGTTGAGCCAGGGTGTGTGCATTCTATGTGTTAGTTTTCTATGTTGGGTATGCTAGGTTGTCTAGGTCTATGTTTGCCTGTGTGACTCCCAATCAGAGGCAACGAGTGTCAGCTGTCGGCTGGTTGTCTCTGATTGGGAGCCATATTTAATCTGTATGTTTTCCCTTGGGTGTTGTGGGTTTTTGTTCCGTGTTCAGTCAGTGTTACTGTGGACTTCACGATCGTGTTTTGTTTTGTACTTGTGCTTTAACTAATTAAAGTCATGTTCGTTTCACACGCTGCGCCTTGGTCCGCTTCCTGTAAAGACGATCGTGACAAATGCTGTCTGGCTGCCTGTCCATTTGTCTGTCTGTCAGGTGAACTTTGGAAAGTAATGGCAGTTTCAATGCTCCCCACTGAGAAACAGCACACTCGCACGCACGCACGCACGCACACACACACACAAACTGTCTTTACAGTTTGTTTTAATCGCTTTGGTACTATTTTCACAAGTACAGTGCTATGAAAATTATTTGCCCCCTTTCTAATTTTCTCTACTTTTGCATATTTGTGATACTGAATGTTATCAGATCTTCAACCAAAACCTAATATTAGATAAAGGGAACATAAGTGAACAAATAACACAATTACATATTTATTTCATAAACAAAGTTATGCAACACCCAATTCCCCTGTGTGAAAAAGTAATTGCCCCCTTACACTCAATAACTGGTTGTTCCTCCTTTAGCTTCAATGACTCCAACCAAATGCTTCCTGTAGTTGTTGATCAGTCTCTCACATCGCTGTAGAGGAATTTTGGCCCACTCTTCCATGTAGAACTGCTTTAACTCAGTGAGGTGTGGGTTTTCAAGCATGAACTGCTCGTTTCAAGTCCTGCCACAACATCTCAATTGGGATTAGGTCTGGACTTTGACTAGGCCATTCCAAAACTTCAAATTTGTTGCTTTTTAGCTATTTTTATGTTGACTTGATTGTGTGTTTTGGATCATTGTCTTGCTGCATGACCCAGCTGCGCTTCAGCTTCAGCTCACAGACGGATGGTTTGACATTCTCCTGTAGAATTATCTGATACAGAGCAGAATTCATGGTTCCTTCTATTAAGGCAAGTCGTACAGGTCCTGAGGCAGCAAAGCATCCCCAAACCCTCACACCACCACCATGCTTGACCTTTGGTATGATGTTCTTACTGTGGAATGCAGAGTTTGGTTTTCGCCAGGCATTACTGGAACCATGTCGTCAAAGTCCAGACCTAATCCCAATTGAGATGTTGTGGCAGGACTTGAAACGAGCAGTTCATGCTTGAAAACCCACACGTCACTGAGTTAAAGCAGTTCTACATGGAAGAGTGGGCCAAAATTCCTCCACAGCGACGTGAGAGACTGATCAACAACTACAGGAAGCATTTGGTTGGAGTCATTGCAGCTAAAGGTGGCACAACCGGTTATTACTTTTTCACACAGGGGAATTGGGTGTTGCATAACTTTGTTTATGAAATAAATGAAATAAATATGTAATTGTGTTATTTGTTCACTTATGTTCCCTTTATCTAATATTAGGATTTGGTTGAAGATCTGATTGTCAGAAGGCGACGGTGAAATGCGGTAGGCGAAGTCAAACGCAGGACACAGAGCTTACTGGAAACGTACTTTACTGAAAGTAACCAGAGAAGGAAACCATCTCCATACAAGGAGGAAAACAACCCGCACACTAACACCTCTACAATATATATCACTCTGTCCAACTCTCTATACCACTGTCTGTCTATCACTGTCTGTCTATATCACTCTGTCTGTCTATATCTCTGTGCATCTCTCTATATCACTCTGTCATTCTGTTTTTGTCTCAGATCATATGTTTACTCAGGACAAAGTGTACCTAACCCAAACAAACTGCAGAAAACAGTTTGTTCACATATTTATATCTGGCTTGATTAAATGTGTGGGGAGTGGTATTCAGTCCATGTGTGCCACCGATACACAACAAAGAGGTATTATTAAAATGATTATTGATGCCATGTCCTTTCAGAACATTGTTTTAATGAGTCAGGTTTTATATGATATGAACCACTGGTTTATGTTTAGTGTCCTTCTGTGCATAAGGGATTATTAAACACAAAAACGATGTTTTAAATTAGAAAGTCATCAACGCAAGGGCATCTTTGTTTCAACCAACTTTTCACCTAAATCCACTGACATGGTGACATTTTTTGTTGATTTCACGTTGAATTCACGTTATGTAAATCAAAAGTAGACGTTGAACTGACGTCTGTGCCCAGTGGGTTGTTTGTATGTATGTGCAGAGAGAATGAAAGCGAGGAGGACAGGTTCATAGGCTGAAATGGAATAAATGGAAAGGTATGAACCCACCCTTTGATATCTCCTCCCACCATCCACCTTAGGCGTGTGTGATTGTGCATTTGTGTTGAGATACCTCTAACTGTGCCTCTAATAGCAGATTGTCAGTCTCCCTCCTGTGGCAGTCAGAGGAACAGCAGGCGGCAGAGACCTCCGAGACCAAATGAATTCACCACACTGCACCCCCCTACGCACGCCGCCCCTAGGCTCCACAGTTTAAGATGTTCTCCTCACAAATAGATTGCATAGATTTCCTACCATTAATACAGCAGATTTCACGCTATTAGTGACTATCTATATTCTTCAATGTTTCATGTCCTAAGGCCTCTCTCTTTCTACTCTCTGTTACGCTCTTTATTCTCTCTCTCTCCCTTTTGGTTTGTAAGTGTTTAACACTGCTTATAGACTTCATACCTCAAAATACTGCCTTCATGCATCATTAGAGGACAGCGGAGCATGTATGTGTGACTGTGTGTGTGTGACTGTGTGTATGTGTGTGTGACTGTGACATACTACATCAAACAGCAATGAAAGAGCCTGCTCTAAATGTACTACTTGGGGCCAGTGTGTGTGTGTGTGTGTGTGTGTGTGTGTGTGTGTGTGTGTGTGTGTGTGTGTGTTTGTGTGTGTGTGTGTGTGTGTGTGGCACAGTGTAAGTCAAGCCATGATTTTAGAGTAGCACCCTTTATTGTATATATTATGTGGTCAGTGTAGAGAAGGCTAAACCAGATGCAGAATTGTCCTTAACACCAGGGCTGGCCAACCTTCCTCCTGCAGAGATACCCTCTGAACAAGCTGCTTTTGCATCGCTAAAATGAGGTGTGTTTATGTTGGGCAAAAGCCTGCACCTACAGTAGGGTCATTACTAGCTTCCACAGCCACAAAGTCATAATTATGGCTATACCCCGCCTATTTTTACAATTTCTCTTCTTAAACATTTATTTTAAACCTAACAATAACCTTCATCCTAACATTAAGCACACTGCTAACCTTATGCCTTACCCTAACCTTAAATTAAGACCAAAAAGCACGCAAAAAAGCCCATACATTTTTAATATGCGGCCAATCTTGACTTTGTGTTTGTGGTAACTAGTGGAAACCACCCTGTAGCTCTCCAGGAGGAGGACTGCCCATCTCTGCTATACACTGATATAATATGATCCCGTACAGTAGCAAAGCTCCAAAACACAAGAAACTAAGAATAAATATATTCACAATTTCCTCTAATATTTGTAGGAGATAAAAGCATAAAAAGGTACTTCCTTTAAAAGATAATAATCGATAGAAGTGTCTTTCCTGTGTCGAAATGCTTCGTCCTGGTTTCCTGTCCTTTATCCCACTCACAATTCCTCTGAGAAATACTTGAAATCCAATGAAGTGACTTGATTGCCGTTGTCCGATGAAAGTCAAGTCAACATCCCTCTAGGAGTTTATAGCTGTGTCTCATGGTTCTCTCGCATCCCGAAGGTCCTTCTATTCCACCTGAGAACAACCACTCCCAGAGCCCTATTCAAACTTTTCCTGTACAAGACAGGAAATGCAAATATACAAACATAAATAAACTCTTACAAATGCAAATATACTCCTCTGTCTCTTCTCAGGAGGAAGGCTACTTTCGACTATAATCTGGGGAAATAATAGCTTTTGATTGAATAGGGCCCTCAGTTTCTCAGAGCAGCTCTGAGTCCCAGCCGTTAGTATTCAAACCTCTGTTTAGATAAATAGATCTGTGTTCATAGAAAAATAAGCCTTGACCACTTGCTGGCTGCTTGCAGGCCCCGGTCAAATACTTTCGGGAATACTGTACTTGAGCTACGCTTGAGTTAGTTTGCCCAGTACAACTGTGGAACCAATGGAATAGCCCAATAAGTGTGTAAGCTAAATCCAAACTCACCTCAAGCACGTTTTTGAAAGTATCGGACATGTGTATTAGACCCAGGTCTGGCTGCTAGTTGCTAAGGCACTTGACTGTCATATCTCTCTCTCCCTCTTTCCACACCACCAGGAGGCTGGTGAGAAGAGGACGGCTCGTCATAATGTCTGGGATGGAGGTAATGGAATGGTACCCAACACATGTTTGATCCCATTCCATTTATTCTGTTCCAGCCATTACAATGAGCCCGTCCTCCTCAATGAAGGTACCACCTGCCGCCTGTGGTCCACAGTAACACTAATACCAGGGATGTAGTGTCCAGGGTAAACACACTTCAACACCTCTTCCACATAGTTTTCATATGGTGAAAAGTCTTTATGCTACATTAGATGCCCATCAGACTGGGACTCTGTGTTTACACCCCCCTCTCTTTACCACTTAATTCCTGACTCATATCCTCCCTGTGTCTCAGTCTCTCTCTCTCTCTCTCTCTCTCTCTCTCTCTCTCTCTCTCTCTCTCTCTCTCTCTCTCTCTCTCTCTCTCATCTCTCTGTCTTTCTTATTGGAGTGGCAGAGCTACTGAGTGTCTCATCAGCAGGTCTTTAGAGAGCTAACATGAACAACCCCCCACCACATTGTCTAACTTGAACACACACACACCCACCCCATTGTCTAACTTGAACACACACACACCCACCACATTGTCTTGCTTTTGTGATGCTGGGAATAAAAAGTCATCAATGGTACAAAAAATAATTGCTAGTCTCAGGCACTGATCTAGGATCAGCTTACCCCTCTCCAAAGCCTCATCTAAGGGTCACTTCATCTTAGTCCTAACAGCTCTCCCCACACACAGGTTTACCTCTGCATATCAACATTTTCAAGACATGACATAGTACAGGAGTCATTTCTTGTCATCGCCAGCGGTTCCATAGTAACATTATATATTAGAACTGATAAGATCTGTTCAGGACCTCCATGTAATCTGGCTTGGTACTGAGTCTCGCTCTCAGCTCTCAGTGAAACTCTGAGTTCTGGCTCTGATTACTACTGCTTGGCCCCGCACACACTGTCATTGTAGTAACCACAAGGGGATTGGTTGGGTTCCTCTTTGGGTTCGGGTGGGCTGAGGGGTTTGAGGAGGGTGGGGATAGCGTGGTGGTGGGGGGACGTGTATACCTGTCCGGCAGGTCTCGGAACTCTGGGACGGCGGCGGACATTCCGGAGATCCCAAAGAGGCAGTCAACCAATCCCACCTTGGGGGTGGGGCCCTGGCTGTCTATGACCGTTGGGCAGAGGGTCCCGTTTCCGCTGAGATCTGAAAGAGGGGGTCCCACTGCCCCGGCAACGGTACTGATGGGGGAGGACACCATGTTCCCACTCTCTCTCTCTCTGCCACCAAACAATAGTGTCCTTCGCTCTCTCTCTCTCCCCGCCGAGCGGTATCTTCCCACATTCCCTTTCTCTTTAGAACCAGATAACTGCTGCTGTTGTTGCCATTGCTGCTCCACCGCTGAATCATCCTCATCCTTATAGACTGGGTTACTGCATATGTGTGTTGAGGGACTGAGGTTAGGGTTAGGGCCAGGATCGGCGGGGAGGATGCTATCGTAGACGTGGCTATGCTCCAAGGCAGACAGAGGAGGGGAGGAGGGGTCTCCGGTACCGGTAACCTGTGGTGCTGCTGCCTCGGTGAATATCCCACATTCCATCTGGATCCCGGCCAGATCCACCTCTCCCTGCCGCCGAACGGCAGCTTGTCCCGCTCCTCCTCAGGGCGTAGGCGATCAGCGCCGCTGCCGCAAAGAACGCCGACACGAACAGCACTAGCAGGCTGAGCACCAGAACCGACAGAGGGATGGAGGCCTTGGTGAGGGGACCCAGGGGGCCATGGCCTGGCACAGGGTAGCCCAGAGAGAAATCACCCGTCTGGGGCTGTGGAGCTGTTCCACTCCCCTGGTTCTCCTCCGTGGCCTGGTGGGTGTCCAGGTCTGGACAGAGGAGGTCCAGGGAAGAGAGAGCGAAGGTCTGTACCTACAACAAAGATACACAATATAAAGAAAGGCACTTTCTTTAAGTCATTGAAGCGCAACAAACCAAACAAATATAGGAACAACAGTGGAAATGCCGCCCCATGCATTCACCTAAACTGCACACCTGTGTAGAGGAGCGTCAACTTCATACATCCTATGCTGTTTATTTGCTATATAGCATCGATTCAGAGATGTTATGAATCCCGTCATTCTATGCGGTTTATTTTGCTATATAGCATCGATTCAGAGATGTTATGAACAACTAAAACAACATATTTCAATGTTTTTTAGAATATCTAATGAAGGAAAATACATTTAAATGTATTAAAGGTTGATTTTGTGTATTTGTATAGCTGAAAAGTTACAGTGAGGGAAAAAAGTATTTGATCCCCTGCTGATTTTGTACGTTTGCCCACTGACAAAGACATGATCAGTCTATAATTGCAATGGTATGTTTATTTGAACAGTGAAAGACAGAAAACAACAACAAAATCCAGAAAAACGCATGTCAAAAATGTTATAGAATTGATTTGCATTTTTAATGAGGGGAAATAAGTATTTGACCCCTCTGCAAAACATGACTTAGTACTTGGTGGCAAAACCCTTATTGGCAATCACAGAGGTCAGACGTTTCTTGTAGTTGGCCACCAGGTTTGCTACACATCTCAGGAGAAATTTTGTTTCACTCCTCTTTGCAGATCTTCTCCAAGTCATTAAGGTTTCCAGGCTGACGTTTGGCAACTCAAACCTTCAGCTCCCTCCACAGATCTTCTATGGGATTAAGGTCTGGAGACTGGCTAGGCCACTCCAGGACCTTAATGTGCTTCTTCTTGAGCCACTCCTTTGTTGCCTTGGCCGTGTGTTTTGGATCATTGTCATGCTGGAATACCCATCCACAACCCATTTTCAATGCCCTGGCTGAGGGAAGGAGGTTCTCACCCAAGATTTGATGGTACATGGCCCCGTCCATCGTCCCCTTTGATGCAGTGAAGTTGTCCTGTCCCTTAGCAGAAAAACACCCCAAAGCATAATGTTTCCACCTCCATGTTTGACGGCTGGGATAGTGTTCTTGGGGTCATAGGCAGCATTCCTCCTCCTCCAAACACAGGCGAGTTGAGTTGATGCCAAAGAGCTCAATTTTGGTCTCATCTGACCACAACACTTTCATCCAGTTCTCCTTTGAATCATTCAGATGTTCACTGGCAAACTTCAGACGGGCCTGTATATGTCCTTTCTTGAGCAGGGGGGACCTTGGGGGGCGGTGCAGGATTTCAGTCCTTCACGGCATAGTGTGTTACCAATTGTTTTCTTGGTGACTATGGTCCCAGCTGCCTTGAGAGATCATTGACAAGATCCTCCCGTGTAGTTCTGGGCTGATTCCTCACCATTCTCGTGATCATTGCAACTCCACGAAGGTGAGATCTTGCATGGAGCCCCAGGCCGAGGAGATTGACAGTTCTTTCTGTTTCTTCCATTTCGCGAATAATCGCACCAACTGTTGTCACCTTCTCACCAAGCTACTTGGCGATGGTCTTGTAGCCCATTCCAGCCTTGTGTAGGTCTACAATCTTGTCCCTGACATCCTTGGAGAGCTCTTTGGTCTTGGACATGGTGGAGAGTTTGGAATCTGATTGATTGATTGCTTCTGTAGACAGGTGTCTTTTATATAGGTAACAAGCTGAGATTGGGAGCACTCCCTTTAAGAGTGTGCTCCTAATCTCAGCTCGTTACCTGTATAAAAGACACCTGGGAGCTCAGAAATCTTTCTGATTGAGAGGGGTCAAATACTTATTTCCCCTCATTAAAATGCAAATCAATTTATAACATTTTTGACATGTGTTTTTCTGGATTTTTCTGTTGTTATTCTGTCTCTCACTGTTCAAATAAACCTACCATTAAAATTATAGACTGATCATGTCTTTGTCAGTGGGCAAACGTACAAAATCAGCAGGGGATCAAATACTTTTTCCCTCACTGTACCTGTCCCACTATTCAAACGCCATTCAAGGGAAGTGGGACAGTACTATAAATCAGATTTCATAAAATATAATAATTGTTTACATGAGTAGTTATTATATTTTATAACACTACCAATAACTATTAATTTTAACACCAATATGTTGAAATATAATTGACAGAATGGTTTCAAATGAGTTTCAACGGATCACCCCATCTAGGAAAACTGACCACACCCACTACAATATCACACTAACTAAAACCATTTTTCCATGCACAGAACACATTCAGCAACAACCCAAAAACATGAGTTATGATTGGGTTGCAAAATTACCATAGGACAGTACCCTCCAACACAAATGTACCACTCCACCTGATGTCCCACTAATGCTGACATCCTCCTAAGCCTGTCGAGAACACAGCTGTTTAAATCTTTGTATAGAGTATTAATGTTAATCTAATTGTGAATCTAACTGTCGAGAACAGGGCTAGAGAAATACAGTTGTTTGATTTGAGAAGGACGGGCAGTTAGTTGATAGACACGAGACCTAGTGGGAAGTTCGTATGATACGCACTACAGCAGTCTCATTGATTTGATATCAACTCGTTATAGGCCAGTAACGAGTTGCCACGGACTGAGGAGCAACTTTGTGTGAATGAAATGCGTGAATGGCCGGTAGAAATCTCTGGGTCATAATTGCCTAATTTTGAGCTTGCCTACAGACATAGCATACTGGTTATTGTTTTTGAGTCGTAATCAAATGCTAGACTACACAGTTGTTCTGGCGAGATTGTGATAACCAAGCTTTACCCTGTACAGTCGTGGTCAAAAAAGTTTTGAGAATGTACACAAGTATTGGTCTTCCAAAGTTTGCTGCTTCAGTGTTATGAGATATTTTTGTCAGATGTTGCTATGGTATACTGAAGTATAATTACAAGTATTCCATAAGTGTCAAAGGCTTTTATTGACAATTACATTAAGTTTATGCAAAGAGTCAATATTTGCAGTGTTGATCCTTCTTTTTCAAGACCTCTGCAATCCGCCCTGGCATGCTGTCAATTAACTTCTGGGCCACATCCTGACTGATGGCAGCCCATTCTTGCATAATCAATGCTTGGAGTTTGTCAGAATTTGTGGGTTTTTGTTTGTCCACCCGCCTCTTGAGGATCGACCACAAGTTCTCAATGGGATTAAGGTCTGGGAGTTTCCTGGGCATGGACCCAAAATGTTGATGTTTTGTTCCCCAAGCTACTTAGTTATCACATTTGCCTTATGGCAAGGTGCTCCATCATGCTGGAAAAGGCATTGGTCGTCACCAAACTGTTCTTGGATGGTTGGGAGAAGTTGCTCTCGGAGGATGTGTTGGTACCATTCTTTATTCATGGCTGTGTCCTTAGGCAAAATTGTGAGTGAGCCCACTCCCTTGGCTGAGAAACACATGAATGGTCTCAGGATGCTTTACTGTTGGTATGACACAGGACTGATGGTAGCGCTCACCTTGTCTTCTCCGGACAAGGTGTTTTCCGGATGCCCCAAACAATCGGAAAGGGGATTAATCAGAGAAAATGACTTTACCCCAGTTCTCAGCAGTCCAATCCCTGTACCTTTTGCAGAATATCAGTCTGTCCCTGATGTTTTTCCTGGAGAGAAGTGGCTTCTTTGCTTTCCTTCTTGACACCAGGCCATCCTCCAAAAGTCTTCTTCTCTCTGTGCATGCAGATGCACTCCACATCTGCCTGCTGCCATTCCTGAGCAAGCTCTGCACTGGTGGTGCCCCGATCCCGCAGCTGAATCAACTTTAGGAGACGGTCCTGGCGCTTGCTAGACTTTCTTGGGTGCCCTGACGCCTTCTTCACAACAATTGAACCTCTCTCCTTGAAGTTCTTGATGATCCGATAAATGGTTGATTTAGGTGCAATCTTACTGAGCAACAATATCCTTGCCTGTGAAGCCCTTTTTGTGCAAAGCAATGATGACGGCACGTGTTTCCTTGCAGGTAACCATGAGTTAACAGAGGAAGAACAATGATTTCAAGCACCACCCTCATTTTAAAGCTTCCAGTCTGTTATTCTAACTCAATCAGCATGACAGAGTGATCTCCAGCCTTGCCCTCGTCAACACTCTCACCTGTTAACGAGAGAATCACTTAGGGACATGATGGCAGCTGGTCGCCTTTTGTGGGGGCTGAAATGCAGTGGAAATGTTTTTTTGGGGATTAGAATTCATTGTCATGGCAAGAGGGACTTTGCAATTAATTGCATTCATCTGATCACTCTTTATGACATTCTGTAGTATATGCAAATTGCCATCATCAAAACTGAGGCAGCAGACTTTGAAAATTAGTATTTGTGTCATTCTCAGGAAACTTTTGACCATGACTGTAGTTTGTCAGCCAAATGGTACTATTGTTTGGAATAAATGCGTCAACTTGTAAAAACCTACAAGTAACGTTCGCCATGGTACATTTGTTCTAACCACTATAGGCATTGGTCTTTGAGCTGATTAAATAATATCAATCATCCTTCTTGGTTTATGTCGCATAAAACCCTCATGGAATTGTTCACTCTCTCTCTTCCGAACCGAACAGCTGCACCAAGGTGCTAGGAAAAGTAAAGTTTGACTCGCTCAAACCGCAGAAGTTATTAAAACTGATGGGTGTTCATGGCCTTAACTGACTTGATATTCCGTGCAGAATATAACACTGCTAATTAAATGCAAATGTTAACTTTTTAGTTCTCTTCAGTTAGTGAAAGACAGCGAGATTGAAAGAGAAAAAGCTCCCTCTCTCCCGGTCTAAATGACTAACCGCCTACCAAGAGTGTCGGCATATTCAACTTTCTTGTGACGTGTTGTAAGTGTCGTAACCTAGACATTTGTAATCCCTACATCTTTCTAAACAATGTATGTTTTGTTGGGTTAATGTTAACATAGTAGCCTGTACTGTGTATCCGACTGGGCACACACTGGTTGAATCAACGTTGTTTTCACGCCATTTCAATAACATTACATTGAACCAACGTGAATTGACGTCTGTTCCCAGTGGAATGTTATCAGTGTACACATTGAGTTTAACCACGTCACAAGCTGACTGATACTGGTTCCCTGTTGTGTAATACTGATAACAGCATACCACCGTATTCCCTTAGCGTGAGTGGTGATGATTATAGAGCCGCCTCCCATATTGTACTGTCCTCACACTATCATCCTATAGTCCCAAGACAATGGTTATGTTTGTAGAGAAGCCTTTGTTATGAGATGCAATTAAGCCACAGCACAAAATCCTTGGATTTGGCATTTTGTCACTTGGTGTTCAATGAGCTTAGGATATTCTCCGGAAATAAAAAATAACGCAAATAAATAAACCACTTTAAACTGAATAGACTGTCTGGTAATGAACTGTTTGTAAGGTCTTGCCGTTGTGGTTTAATTTGTCTGTTGTGTGTGATATTACTGATCCTTTTTCAACTTCCCCTCTGCTAGCGAGTAAAATTGTGGCATGATTGCTGATTCTTCTCCATAGCCAGTTTGCGCCTTAAAACCCTTTTGTGCATTCATTTTAACCTTGTTCTAAGGTTGTACCTAAAAGCAAGTTTGTGTTTGTACCTGTACCTCTCTATTCGGAATAGATGTCTGTTTTGCAGAAATAGCCTACTAGTGTAAACTGCTGTTGGCTCCTCCTGTGATATTTTGGACATTGCTACTAGGTTTGTAGACTGTAACCTGGAGTTCTGTATTATTGCCTCTCTCTCTGAGTGAGGATACTGTTTTTGCTCTCACAAATAGGCTAATAGGCTTGTCAGTGTTTGACTGAGCCACGGTATTGAGCTGCTGCAAGCAGTATAGAGTATGGTCTGAATATCCACCCTATTGTTAAGAATTTTCTGCTAGTGAGTGCAAGGGTTGCCATGCTTCCTCTATCGAGACTAGATTTGACTTAGTCAGTACATTTTGATTTAGACACTTATCTTAAGGTGATAATCTATAACTGTGGTGTCTGTACCCTTTCTCATTGAGGTAGGTGTACACTTTTATTTTACGAAGGAATGTTCAGTGTCAACTAATATCGCCATTGATTGTCCTGCCAGTAAGTGAAGTGAGGCTGGCATCCCCACTTGCCTATACAACTGTAGACTAAGATGTTTGTTTTGGCACTCCTGTAAAGGGTGAACCTAACTATTGTGCCCACTAGTATCCATTCTCTTTGTATTGGGCACGTTTTTGGCGTGTCCAAATTAGCATCGCTAATAGTCAAAGCCTATCCATGACAACCCTGGGCACACCCTGGTTGAATCAATATGTTTCCGCCTAATTTCAATGAAATTCGTTGGCAACCAACGTGGAATAGGTGTTGAATTGACGTCTGTGCCCAGTGGGAAGGTACACAACCTTATTTATATAATAATTATAGAGCCACATCCCATATCGTATTGTCCCACACTAACATCCTGTAGTCCCATAGTTTGCTTATGTTTGTTATAGCTAAATGACTTGTGAATACTGTGAGCTATTGAAATAGCTGTTCTATGATGCCTACAGTAGCAGCTAATGTGTGATGTTCCATGTAGACATACATTCCTCGAGCCTTTTGAAAACATTAACCTTGAGCCACTTGTCCTTCAGACAAGTACACTATATATACAAATGTATGTGGACACCCCTTCAAATGAGTGGATTTGGATTTCAGCCCACGCTGTTGCTGACAGGTGTATAACATCTAGCACACAGAATCATGCAATCTCCTACACAAACATTGGCAGTAGAAAGAGCTCAGTGACTTAAAATTCAACGTGTGCAGCAGTCATAGGTGCCACCTTTCGCAAGCAAGTGCAGTTCAGTCAAATTTCTGCCGCCAGAGCTGCCCCAGTCAACTGTAAGTGCTGTTATTCTGAAGTGTGTCGCGTTCGTTGATGAACAGGTCCGACCAAGGCGAGCGCGTGATATGTAAACATGTTTATTACGAATAAACACACAACAAAATAATAAACCGCGTGACGTCTAAGGCACACTAACAAACCTCACACGGAACAAGATCCACAACCCACTAGTGCCAATGGGCTGCCTAAGTAATGGCCCCAATCAGAGACAACGAACGATAGCTGCCTCCGATTGGGAAATCACACCGCCAACATAGATCTAGACATACTAGACTTATAACATAGACCTACACCACATAGAAAATACACCTGACTCAACAAAATAAGAGTCCCCAGAGATCAAAGGGCGTGACAAAGTGTGAAACATCTAGGAGCAACAACGGCTCCAGCGCGAAGTGGTAAGCCACACAAGCTCCAGCGGACGCCTGAGTGCACGTAAAAATCGTCGTCCTCGGTTGCAACACTCACTACCGAGTTCCAAACTGCACCTCTGGAAGCAACGTCAGCTCTAAGAACTGTTAGTCGGGAGCTTCACATGGAAATGGGTTTCCATGGCCGAGCAGCCGCACTCAAGCAAAGATCACCATGCGCAATGCCAAGCGTCGGCTGGAGTGGTCTGCATAACACTCCCCTTCATTGACTCTGGAGCAGTGGAAACGCGTTCTCTGGAATGATGAATCACGCTTCAATGCCCGTGATTTTGGGAATGAGATGTTAGGCAGCAGTGTCCACATACTTGCCTGTTCTCATATGGGTTAATCTGTCCTTGTTAAGCTAGTTCGCGAAACTCATGTCCAACCTGAAGGAAAACACACCCAGATTGTAATCTAATCTAGATTGTAATCTAATCAACTAAATTTAAATGATAGGATTTAAGCTGCTTCGCTCTTCTTTAATATCTGCTGTCCAATGAACTGAATAACACAGTTTTTCCTGTACCACAGCTTCCTGTCTCAGATTATTTTTGTATTATTCTGATACGTAAATTCGGGAACCCCATTTAGTATGATATGTTACGTTTCAGTATGGTATGTATTAATTTGTGGATATCCATCATCCATATTTGTATGATATATTACGAAGTACAATTTTGTATATGTTATGAATTACAATTAGTACAGTACTTAGTACAATATAACCAATTTGCCAAATTGTACAATATGTTATGAATTTGCAAAAGCAGTATGAGATGTTGCGAATGGCGTTTTTTGTTGTTGCTGGCGTTAGCTAGGTGGCTAAAGCTAGCGTTGAATAGCTGGCCCAATAATTCGTTAGCTGGGTTAGGGGTTAGGGTTAAGGTTAGTAGTTAGGTTAAGAGTTTGAATGGTTATGGTTAGAGTTAGGGAAAGGGTTGCTTTAACATGCTTTAGTGATTGCAAAGTAGTTAAAAAAGTAGTAAGTAGTTGAAAAGGTGCTAATTAGCTAAAATTCTCCATGATGAGATTCGAACACACAACCTTGGGCTGCTAGACTTTCTCTCGAATATGCCTACCCTATCCACTCCGACCAACCACCCTTCTTTAGTTTTTTGCCTTAGTAATCTTCTGTCTTATGTTAGGGCTGTTATGGTGAGCTTCATGAAATGGGTTTCATGGCCAGAGTCGCACTCTACAAGTCTAAAATCACCATGCGCTTAATGCCAGCGTCAGCTGGATGTGGTGTATAGCTTCGCCGCCATTGGACACCTTGCGGCGGTGGAAATGCGTTCTCTGGAGTGATGAATCGCGCTTCGTCATCTGTTCAGTCCGAACAGACAAATCTGTTGTTTGGCGGATGCCAGGAGAAGTGCTACCTGCCCTAAATAGTGCCAACTGTAGAGTTTTGGTGGAGGTGGAGATAGTGGTCTGGGACTGTTTTTTCATTGTTCGGAGCTGAAAGGCCCTTAGTTCCAGTGAAAGGAAATGTTAGCGCTTTACAGCATACAATGACATTCTAGATGATTCTGGTGCTTTGAGGGCCAGGGATACGCTAGGTAGAACGATCGGCTAAAAAGCGTATAACTTATGTGGCAACAGTTTGGGAAGGCCCTTTCCTGTTTCAGCATGATAATGCCCCCGTGCACAAAAGCTAGGTCCATACAGAACTGGTTTGTCGAGATCGGGGAAACCCGACCAGCCTGCACAGAGCCCTGACCTCAGCCCAATCCGAACACTTTTGGGATAAATTGGACCGCACGACTGTGCAAGCCCAGGCCCCTAGTGTCGCGCAACATCAGTGGCAGGGCTCTTGCTAATGCTCTTGTTGCTGAATGGAAGCAAGTCGCATGCAGCAATGTCCCTCCATCTAGTGGAAAGCCTTTCCAGATGAGTGAAGGCTGTTATAGCAGCAAAGGGGACAACTCCATATCTAATGCCCATGGTTATTTTGGAATGAAATGTTTGAATAGCAGGTGTCCACACATACCTTTGGTCATGAAGTGTATGTGACTGAAAATGTTGTTGTTTTGTGTTGTATGATGCAAGAAACCACAAGACGAAATAAAAATGCATTATTATTCCCATACCATTAACATTAAAGAGAGTCAGACAAAAACATAAGCTAGCCTTTGCCTATTGGCTTCCAGCGCTTATTCAACCTGTCTCCAAAAATACAACACTGCCCCCTTTGATATAAAAATATGCTATTTACCTGACTTGCTTATACAATGATGCCTAGAAATGTACGTGTTGTTTTGCTCTTGAGGAATCAATCACTCCCCAACTCACTAACTAGCAAAGAATATGCACAAATGTGCTACAGCGCGGCTACATACATTGATCTCAAAACAAGCGCAATAGAATCCTCCTCCGGTCTGCTCCTTAAATATAAAAATCACATACTAAGTCTTGTGTTTTTGGTATGTTTCATTTAATGGCTAATTTATGTTGATTAGATCACAATTCCCACAGTACAGGGAAAAGTTGATATTATAAACCACAGGTGTCAAACTCATTCCGCCCAGTGTCTCGGGTTTGGCATCTCCTCCCTTGATTGATTAATTCAAGGTCACTGATTAGTAAAGAACTATCTGACTAGCAGACACTGGAGGCCCTACATGTATTGAGTTTTGACACCCCTGGTGTGAGGCTAGCAAGGGCAAACTCTAGTAATCTCATGTGACTCTGCGGGCTTGTAAATCAGCTTAGAGGAAACATTACTTCCTGAAATCCGTTGTTTTGGACTCTGCGTGCTTGGAGAGTTCTCTGAAGACCGTTGGTTCCAGACAAATATGTAAAGAGTTGTCCAGCTCGATCTCATCTTCCCAGATTTGAAGCTGTGAGCGTGTAATCTGTGTTTGTTACTTTTTGTATCTGTTATTATTGGATATCTTTCCCTTGAAAATTGCCTTAGTGTCTCTGGCCGTATTCCAGGACATTCAAACTGCTCTTTTGTTCTTTGTGAAATGATATGGAAGCACCCCACATATTTTCCCTTCCTTTCTTAGTTTGATTCCATTTAGCATTTTGCCAAAATCTTTATTATTCGTTATCCTGTACATTCCGCACAATTTCTTAATAAATCTGTTGTTATAAAAAGTATCTACTGTTCTCCACTGAATGCATTGCTTGTCATTTTAAAGTACTAAATTGCCTTCAGATAGAATTATGTGATAAGTTGTATTTATCCCTTGTTGCTAAATGATAGTTTCTTAATGACTCAGAACAAACAAGTGGTGCCCGATTAATTAATTCACAAAGACAATCCTTTACACCTGGGAAGTGCGGCGTCAAGGGGGAGAATGGTAAATGGTATGGTAATGTGAACTGGTGCCATGAGACTTAGCACTGCCAGTACCTGTAGTCTCTTCTGGTGAGTGACAGACCACCTCCCCCCACCACCACCAACGCCTCCAGGCCCTCCAGCTGGCGCTTCAGAAGGGCCGCATCACACCTGCACTCCCATGGGTTCTGGTCCACCTGGGGAAGGAGATAATGACAAGGGAATGTGATTGGTGCATTACAAAATGATACATATCTGGACTTGTCAGTTAGATGCTCTAGGATCCTTGCAGACAGACTGACACACACATCTGTTTATACACTTAACACTTTACACACAAACACCTATAACCATACACACCGCCCCCCAACACACACCCTGTCTGCACACACACGTAACCCCCTACAAACACCCCCTCCCCATCCCTTCCTTCCTTACCTGCACCAGTCCAGTGAGGTGCTCTAACACCCCCTCTACAGGCAGGCTGAGAAGTGGACATTCTTTGGAGGACGAGGCGGGAGAGGGAGATGCCCTGGAACACTCCAACAGGGAAGTGACCTCAGCAGGTTAGCGTTGAGGAAGTGCAGCTGGAGAGACGGCATGGGGCTGAACACTCCCGCCTCCACCCATAGTTCTCATTGTACTCAAATACAGGTACCTACAGGAGACATGATCATATAGAAGCCAGGAGCGTGTGTGTGTGTTTGCTGTGTGTGTGTGTGTGTGTGCATGTGTGTGCCTGTCAGTCCTACCTGAGGAATTAAGAAGACCCAGGAACATGTGTGGAGGCTAAGCCTCTGCAGGTTGTTGTCAGTTTTCAGGTAGAGACTCCTCAGTCGGCCCAGGCTGGAGAGCTCCCTCCCTGGAGAACCAGACAGAAAGAAAGAGAGAGAGAAAGGAGAGAGTGACAAGAGAGAGAGAGAGAGAGGGAGGGAGAAAGGAAACAGAGAAAGAGAGGGCGTGACAGACAGAGAGGGAGAGAGAGCGAGCGAAAGAGAGAAGGAAACAGAGAGGGCAGAGGTAAATACAGGGCGTCTTGCCCATTGCGCTGAGGCCCCTCAATTTTATCCATGTATGCCTTTGTAATCTAGGTTATAGGCCTATTATTGTTTATTTTTTACGCATAGTCGTCATAGATATGGCGTGGCCATTAGGTACTTCCGTGTATGAAGCCTCTGGCAAAACATAATCTGAACTTCAGGGAGATCCTCTGGCTAAAGATAACCTGAATAAAGGAGACCCTCTGGCTAAAGACAACCTGAATAAAGGAAGCTCACTCTCGCTAACGACAACCTGAATAAAGTCCGCAAGCTACACAACCTGAACCCTAGGAGATCACTCTGGCTAGATAACAACCTGAATACAGGAGATCCTCTGGGTCAAGACAACCTGAATACAGGAGCTCTCTCGCTAATGACAACCTGAATAAAGGAGCGATCCACTGGCTAACAACAGCCTGAATACAGGGAGATCCTCTGGCTATCAACAACCTGAATACAGGAGATCTCGACAACAGGCCTGAATAGGGGAGATCCTCTGGCTAACGACTTAGCTAGACCAGCGGAGTCCTCTGGCTAACAGCAGCCTGAATCAAAGGAGATCCTCTGGCTAACAACAACCTGAGTCAAGGAGATCCTCTGGCTAACAACAGGCCTGAATAAGGGGGTATCAGGTTGTTTCCCAGGTGAAGTAGATCCAGACTGGAAAAATTCCAGAAATCTGACTTATAGATCCACTGGATGAGGTTGCCGCTGAGGTACAGCTTCCGAAATCCGTTGAGGCGTGGCGTGAGCTGGACACGTTATGGAAGCCCCTCTCCTTACAGTTGACTCAGGCCTAGGTCTGGAACAATTATAGTGAATCAGCTTTATTTGTACAGCTCTTTTCATACAACATTTCAGCCCAAAGTGTTTTGCATTGAGCACATATGCAAAGGTAGTCTCAGCAGTATGACATCATCCAGACACAGGCGGGCGACTTCCTGTTTACAGACAACAACATCATTCAGATTTGTCACTGCTGGTGCGTAGTGCCATGTTGTCCCTGTGTTTGTGTCCCTTGTGGCAAGGCCACATTGTAGAAACCCAATGGTAGCGGTCTTGGCTATTCACATTTTTGTTTGTTGTTTATATCTGAGCAGCAGGAAGTCACCCGCTGTGTGTGATGATGTCACACTGCTGAGCCAAAGAAGTACCATCCAAAACTGTACCTGAGATGGAGTTACAGGTTCACCCCCAGAGGACAGATGATGGGGATGGGGCGCGAGTCTGGTACCCCGCGATGGGAGGGGCTGGTTGAGGAGAAGGCTACGCTGGGTGGGGGGTCGTCCTGGAGGGCGGGGGACGTTGGTGGGCCGAGGGGACCTGTCTCTCTCCCTCCGCTCCGCTGATGATGAAACGTTGGGCCCGAAGATGAGGTATGTGTGTTCCTGATGGTGAACCATGGAGGATGGCTAGCCCAGTGGGTCTGGGCATTCCAGGGTTGGGGTTCGCTTCGGGGTTAGAGGGCGGATGCTGAGGGGCTGGCCCCCTCCTTGCTTCTCCCTCTCTCCCTCCTTCTCCTTCTCCTTTTCCCCATCTCTCCCTCCACCTCTCCAGCACACAGCTCTTTGCGTGGTATCTCCCTCAGGTCTTTCCCGTGCAGGTGGAAGGGGTATTCGCAGGTGATGTCCCCCACCACCGCAGTGTAAGGGGATGTGTCCCAGCCAGGTCTGCAGCTGGACAGCCTCACAGCCACAGATCCAGGGGTTCTCCTCCAGCTGGAGCTCCATCAGGCTGCGGCCCCGTGCTCCAGGGTCCCGGCGTAGGCCAGGCTCTTCAGGGCGGTTCCCCGCCCAGGTCCAGGTGGGTCAGAGACACAAATCTGGGGGTGGAGGGGGATCATTAGGGCTGGGGTCAATTCCATTTCAATTCAGGAATGAAACTGAAATTCCAATTTCCACATTAGCGAAAAAGTGGAATTGGAATTGGTGATCTTATTGAAGAATAAGGAAAATTTATAAATGTGATTGAAAACAACTTTTCCAGACAGTTACAGTGGGGAGAACAAGTATTTGACACACTGCCATTTTGCCGGTTTCCTACTTAAAGCATATGTAGAGGAGTCTGTCATTTTTATCACTTGGTAGCTTCAACTGTGAGAGATGGAATCTAAAACTAAAATCCAGAAAAATCACATTGTATGATTTTAAGTAATTAAATTGCATTTTTATTGCATGACATAGAAGTATTTGATCACCTACCAACCCAAATGCCAGCTCTCTCACAGACCTGTTAAGTTTTCTTTAAGAAGCCATCCTGTTCTCCACACTCTCATTACCTGTATTAACTGCACCTGTTATTTGGACTCGTTACCATATAAAACACCTGTCCCACTCAATCAAACAGACTCCAACCTCTCCACAATGGCCAAGACCAGAGAGCTGTGCTTAAGGACATCAGGGATAAAATTGTGGGCCTGCACAAGGCTGGGATAGGCTACAGGACAATAAGCAAGCAGCTTGGTGAGAAGGCAGCAACTGTTGGCGCAATTATTAGAAAATGGAAGAAGTTCAAGATGACGGTCAATCACCCACTCAGTCTGGGGCTCCATGCAAGATCTCACCTCGAGGGCATCATGATCCGCAGAGGAAGGTGGGATCAGCCCCCAGAACTACACGGCAGGACCCTGGTCAATGACCTGAAGGGAGCTGGAACCACAGTCTCAAAAAAACCATGTAGTAACACACTACGCCGCCATAGATTAAAATCCTGCAGTGCACGCAAGGTCCCCCTGCTCAAGCCAGCGTATGCTCCAGGCCCGTCTGAAGTTTGCCAATATGACCATCTGGATGATCCAGAGGAGGAATGGGAGAAGATCATGTGGTCTGATGAGACAAAAAATATAGCTTTTGGTCTAAACTCCACTCGCCGTGTTTGGAGGAAGAAGAGAGGATGAAATACAACCCCAAGAACACCATCCCAATTGTGAAGCATGGAGGTGGAAACATCATTCTTTAGGGATGCTTTTCTGCAAAGGGACAGGACGACTGCACCGTGAGGGGGATGGATGGGGCCATGTATCGCGAGATCTTGGCCAGCAACTCCTTCCCTCAGTAAGAGCTTCATTGAAGATGGGTCGTGGCTGGAGTCCTTCCAGCACCGACAGCGACCAGAAACACACAGCCAGGGCAACTAAGGAGTGGCTCCTGAAGCTTATCTCAAGGTCCTGGAGTGGCCTGTGCCAAGTCTCGAACCTGAATCAATAGAAAATCTTTGGAGGGAGCTGAAAGTCACAGTATTGCCCAGCGACAGCCCCAAAGCCTGAAGGATCTGGGAAGGTCTGTATGGAGTGGGCCAAAATCCCTGCTGCAGTGTGTGCAAACCTGGTCAAGACCTACAGGAAGCACTTGTAGTCTCTGTAATTGCAAACAAAGATTTCTGTTACCAAATATTAAGTTCTGCTTTTCCCTGATGTTTCAAATACTTATGCTCATGCAATAAAAATGCAAATTAATTACGTAAAAATCATACAATGTGATGTTCTGAGTTTTGTTCAGATTCCATCTCACAGTTGAAGTGTACCTATGATAAAAATTACAGACCTCTACATGCTTTGTAAGTAGGAAAACCTGCCACAAAATCGGCAGTGTATCAAATACTTATTCTCCCCATGTACCTTGGTCAGAGTGAGAAACAGACCCATCATGTGGACATGTGGTAAAGACACGTGTAACACAGTGAAGGAGTTAATAAGCAGGTAGATACCTGAAGAGTGAGGAGGAGTAGAGCAGGGATCAGGTTGTCGTTGAGGATGAGCAGGCGTGGTTTATGCAGGTAGCGTGGCGCAGCCCCGCTGTCGTGCGTTTGTTCAGCATTGTAGTCAGCCCCTGTAGGTAGAGGGGATAGAGTAAAGTCCGATGATTGTAACGCCAAACAGGAACTCATCCGGCTCCAGGAGATCACACATAACTTATCGTTGTCACAGTAAGTATGGATGATGACTGATCACAGTGATTATTGATGAGGATTGATCACAGTGTTTATTGATGGTTCTGATGGGTAGTAATGATGGCAGGCCTGCCTGCAGGTACTCCAGTGCCTCCCAGGCCAAGAAGGTGTGCGTTGCGGAACACCTCCAGTTTGTTCTCGTGGAGGTAGAGGCGTCTCAGTGTCCCTAGACCATGAAAGCAGCTCGGCCCGCGGATGTCCTGCAGCGTTGTTGGCTAGGTTTACTCGCCACGGCATTGCTTTGGTGCAGGAAGCCGATTTGCTATGAGAGAGCCTCAAGGAGTTCCTCTGCAGGTTGAGGATTGAGGGGCGGAGCCAGGACCTGGGACACCTGATTGATTGATTGGTTGGTGGACATTATTTTTATCATATACAAATGCAGTACAGTACAGAACAGGGCTGTTTTTATTATTATACTACTGCAGTATGTATATTATAATATGAAGTACATTAGATTAAGGTAATCACCTGGCTGGCGTTAGTGAAGCCCCGCCCATCACAGTGCACGTGCAACACGCCACTCTTTGACCTCGCATTAGCCTGCCGGTTTCAAGCTACGTTTCGTCCCACCTCCTCCTTCGAGCTGTCCACCATTGGGGTTGTGTGTGGAGGTGGGCGTCAGGGTGTGAGTGTGTGTGTGTGTCGATGGTCACACACCCAGACCACCACAGACAGCAGGGAGAGCCACAGCATCTGCCTGCCTTCATGCCCAGCCCAGGGCAGCTGACCCCACCCCCTCACCGCCCTGCACTTACAGAAACACACACACACACATGGCTACTGTTAAACGAAATTCTACCAAACCCACCAGAGTGATGTTAATGCATGTCCCTTTGTTTAAGAACCTGGCACCATCCAGCGTTGCGTTGCTGTGCCTAGGACTCTGGTTTCACACATCCTGGAACCACCACTTGGACAGTTACCAGAATTAACCAGTCTTCACATAGTGAAAATATAGTTTTATATAGTTTTATTATATAGATATATGAGTTATGAGTGCTATATATAGTCTTATAAACTGGGTGGTTCGAGCCCCTGAATGCTGATTGGCATTGGTATAGCCAACCCATGTATACCACGGGTATGACAAAACATTTATTTTTACTCTTTCAATTATAGTTGTACCCAGTTTATAATATGTCTATAACACCGTCGCGTTGCATCATGCTTAAGAACAGCCCTTAGCACGTGGTATAGTGGCCATATACCACACCCATAGAGTATGATATAGTTATAGTTTGCATAGTATATATAGTTATATATAAGGCGTTATAGCCACGGTTCAGGGTACCTAACGCTCCAGGTTCATAGCAACACCCAGAACACCCATTACATTCGTCAACAAAACCTTCAACAGCAATCCAAATCCACATTATAATAAATTGGATTTGATTACCATGATAATACAGCTTAAATAGCATGAGAGGATCAGAAAGACCTCTTGGGACATAAAGTCTTAACAAATCATAATGACAGTCAGAGCGTGCTGATGAAGATAATCAAATAATATATTAGAAACAAAGCTGACGGATGGATGAGAGGGAGAAGACTGCACTGAGAAAACAAGAGCTGCAATTTAATTCTCACGCTTTGTCTTTCACCAGGAAAATAACATCTAAATCAGGAGTCTCTCTTTGCCTGCCTCATGTAACTTAGAGGCCACCATGCAGAAGGTAATGGGCTGCTAATTAAAAAATCAATAACAATCAGAAGCTACTAGCCTAATTTCGTAACCTCGTCCCCAGAGCTCAATTGCTCCTGCATATAGACAGACAGAGCAGCGGCCCCAGGCTCTAATTGCTCCTGCTACATATAGACAGGCAAAGAAAGCCGGCTGGCTGAGTGGGCGAGATTAGTTTAACTTATAGCACACACTTAAGAAGGCCATGATAATGAAGGTTTAAAAAAAAGAGCCAATAAAAGGTATAATGTGTGATAATGCAGTGATGGATAAGGCGTTTGCTAAATGGCTAAAATGTAAAATGTAATAACAATAACAGCAATTACAACAATGATAGAGTAACAATAAGGATAATGTAATAAAGGGCAGTGATAATGTAACAATAGCCATGATCATATCATAAAGGGTAATGATAATGTAACAATAAGGATAAATGTCATAAAAGGTGATGATAAGGTAATAGCGTGAATCGGTGGCTGCGGAACATGCTGCAGTACGATAAACGGGCAACCTGAGATGAGATGTCAGAGAGGTGATTATGACAGAGGGATGAGGAAGGAAGAGGGATGAGGAGAGAAGAGGGAGAAGGGGAGTGGAAAAGAGAGGGGCGAGGAGAGGATGAGTAGATATGAGAAGAAGAGTGGAGAGCAGGGAAAAAGAGGGAAGATTGGAGGAAGGGGGAAATGAGCAGAAGAAGAGAGGAGCAGAAGAGAGAGAAAGAAGAGAACAAGAGAGAGGACTAGGTCTTCTGAGAAGAGGGAGGAGAAGAGAGGGAGGAGCAGAATGTTATGCTCGGGTAGAGAGGATTGATTTACGTAACCATGAGAAACCGTGAGTCAGTCAGTCAAGGCTACTGCAGTGTCTCCCTCTTTTTCTCTCTCTCGCTATATCTCACTCCCTCTCTCTCTCATACCCCCCTTGCCTTACACACACACACACACACACACACACACACACACACAGGATAGCTCCAAGTAGAGGCTCAAATCTATTGATATTGATTGTATCAAAAGCCTTCCTTCTCCCTGCACACAGTGTTCCCTGGCTGGAGAAAAGAGAGAGAGAGAGAGAGAGAGAGAAAAAAAAAAAGAGAGAGGGGGGGGTTTGTAGATTCAGTGGATAGATACATGCAAGTTTGTATTGGGTGGATAAATACCTGCAGGTTTGTGGACTCTAGTATCCTTTTCACACTATAATTCTGACATTAAACATATTGTGCTGGATCGATAATTAAATAGCCACTATTGAAGTATTGCAATTTGGTCCTCGTTGGGGAATGACTGTCTGACCTACAAGACAACACTGTTTACCTGCTCTAGCCACTTGATTGGCTAATAACTCAGCCCCCCCTCTCTCTCCTGTCTCCTGCTCTCATTTTTCATCTCTCTCTCTCACGAAATCTATTCATCCATCCATCCACTCATCTATCCATTCATCTTGCCATCCAGACAGGTAGTGGTTAGACCTTTCGCAATTTCGTTCGTGACTCTTCTTCGCTTCACTTGTTTCCTTCCTTGCCCTGTTCTGCCATCCCCAGGCCCTGGACCTGGCGCAAACCAACCAGCAATGATCGCGGCAGCTGACTACACAATTCATCACATATCCCAGCGTCACCTTCGCTCACGAGCCCACTGTCCAACCAGGGCCGATACAGAGCTTTCCCTGCCTGGCGCTACCCGGCCCCTCTTCCCTAAAACACAACATGCCATTCAAAGCCAAACTATAAATAACCGCTACATCCATCCAATAATATCAATTAAGTAACATTACTAAGCACATGTTAAAATTATATATTAGTGCGTGTCCAATAAGTCATTAATATAACCTATTAAGGCACTGAAATCCTTGGCACTAAAACCAAACCATTTACTATTCGCCTTTGTCTTCCTCCCCACTTCCCCTCCCACTAGCTGCTAAGAACCATACAGCTAGCAAGTGGAACTGCAGAGAACACGGTCTTTACTCGCTCCAAAGGTCCCGCGAAGAAATCAGCTTGAACAGCCGATGGGAGACTTTGTGCGTTGGCTAGTCGACATGCCTGTTTGCTTTTCCAGCTGCACTCTTCCTTCCCTCTCTCCTTTTTCCTCTCCAGGAGCGGTTGAGGCGGATGGGGGGAGCAGAGGAACAGTGACAGGACTGCAATGTGGATGAGAGAGAGAGAGAGAGAGAGAGAGAGAGAGAGAGAGAGAAGAGAGAGAGAGAGAGAGAAGAAAGAGAGAGAGAGAAAAAGAGAGAGAGAGAGAGAGAGAGAGAAAGAGAACGCACGGCTTTAACGGCTTTAGAATGCAGGTCTGTCCCCTCTCCAGCGTTCCGGTGCTGCCCGCAGGAACTCAGCTGCGGCGCGGGACTGCCACCTATTTACGCACGCTTGATGCTGCGCGGATTATATTAAGGGGAGGATGACTTGTCTCTCC
The DNA here is from genome assembly GCF_020615455.1 of Coregonus clupeaformis. NCBI lineage: Eukaryota > Metazoa > Chordata > Actinopteri > Salmoniformes > Salmonidae > Coregonus > Coregonus clupeaformis. Next base: position 47,049 of record NW_025534784.1, read on the forward strand.
ATCTTTGATAACCAGGTAGCCTAATTAAAAAAGAAAATAAGTAGCCTAAAAAGACAAAGAAAATAAAGGAGGAATGAGTGGAGTGGGTAGCTGGGGAACAGCTAAGAAGAAGAAGCTGGGCAATAGGTTAGGTTACTCCGCTAAAAATAGTTCAGTACTAGAGCGGTGGATCCTGCATGCAATGTACATGTAATCGGTATCCATTTGGCTAGTTGCGCAATAAAGGGTTTTAAGCGTCAAATAGGGTAGGTCTCAGAAGTAACAAAATATTATTCGTTTTGAATTATTCCTCAATCGACGGCTGTTGACAGATGACGCTACACGCATACAATTGGGCTACTACCTAACCTGCTAGGCCATGTGTATCTTCACATGCACAGATGAAAAAAAGCACCCCCTACCCAACATCAGCTTTACCAAGCAATAATTCATCATCTCATTTACTTTATTCACTCTGCTCATGCCCTTAAACGCACCAACAACAGATTTCTGAAGAGAACCGGTGTTTAGTGTAGCGCAGAGCGCGCCAGCCAGTATCGCTGCAGCATCACTTGCACACCTCGGTAGACCGGCTTATCTTCTGCTGTTCTACTGTACTGTAGCACACACCAATCTACCTGATAAGACCCGGTTGTACACACAAACACACACACACTAGTTAATAATAAAAAAGTGGAATCTAGGCTAGAACAGTAATGTACAAGAATGCATGGAGAAAGACCTTGGCCATAATGTAGCCAACACATAGATCAATGCTACCCCCATGGTAGAAGAAAGAGCCTGAGTGCACTCTTCCCTCCCAGATGCTTTGATGAGCTATCCCCAGGAGGAGAGCCACCACCCCTGCACTGTAAAGGGGTTGCCATTAATTTAACAGTAACTTCAAAGCAGCTCATTGGCAAGTAAGTTACACTTATTTCATATAGCAGTACACCTACTGTAATCTAAATACAGAATCAAAGCAAGAACTGTGTAATGACACAGTACAATACTGTAGAATTTACTGCAGTATACAGTAATAAAGTAAATGCTACTGTAATCTCGTAATGAATAAGTGGATTAATGAAATTCATTGAGGGGGAGATGGGGTTTCTAATTCACAGTATTCTATTGTAGTGATACATATAATTGGTGCAAGCAGGTTTAGTAAGTCAATGAATATATGCTGTTTTTTTATACAGCGCTTCTGGAGGCCTTATTAGCAAAGGCTTCCAAAGTGGCAGTGATAAAGGCCAAACAGACCAACAGAGCTTGGCAGAATGCTCAACCATTAATAGTTTAATACAGAGCTGCTGCCACTCCAGGTGCTCCCTATACATTTAAATTGATGAAGCACTACTACATATAGGTATGGCGGTGCAACAAACATAGCCTCTGACAAGGCCACCGCCTCAAAATATGTTAATAGGCAGAACAAAAATACCATGCACCCACTAGTGGTCCCAAAAATTTGCGCTCCGGAAAATATGGTACCGTTGCTGTATTCTGTGGGATGGAATTACACAACCATTTTGAAATACAGCAATTCTTTCCCTAGCCACAGCCCATTTTCAACCCACTGCACTGAACCATAATTTACAGTATGCTGCAGTAAAAGTATTTTACTGTTTAGTATCCAAAATTACTGTATAAATTACAGTTTTCTTTTACATGTGGGTCTAGCAGCACATCACAACATGTACATACAGACCTGGCCTACCACATACCATTAAACCATTTCCAGTTCAATTCCACATTGATCTCAGCTTACATTAATGTGAATTACCTACGGGTAATGGAGTAGTACTCACATCTCTCTTTCTCTCTCTCTTTCTCTCTCTCTAGTCTTTCTCTATGTCTCTCTCTCAATCTCCTAGTAGAGATTTAAAAAAAGGGGACTCTTTCCTCGTAGATGTTTATCAGAGAAAAAGAGAGGAGAGACTGAGGCACTTCCAGTAATGTCAATGTGTGTGTGTGTGTGTGTGTTTGTGTGTGTGTGCGTGTTAGATTATGGTTATAGATTTCAGAGCTCTCAGGTGCATTAGAGAGTATGATAATGCAGTTTTCCCACAAAGCTATAATGCACAAACAATGAAACACACACACGCACATTATACGCAGCGCTGCTTTTACCATGCGTGTACGCACACACGAATATGGAGCCAGATACAGTGCATTCGGAAAGTATTCAGACCACTCCAGAATTGTTCCACATTTTTGTTACATTAACCTCTAAAATGGATTAAATTAATTTTTTTCCTCATCAATCTACACACAATACCCCAAAATGACAAAGCGATTGCGAATTTATAAAAATAATAAAAAACAGATATCTTATTTTACAAAGTATTCAGACCCAATACTATGAGACTCGAAGTGGATCCTGTTTCCAGTGATCATCCTTGAGACATTTCTACAACTTGATTAAGTCCACTGTTGGTAAATTCAATTGATTGGACATGATTTGGAAAGGCACACATCTGTCCTTGTATAAGGTCCCACGGATGACAGTGCATGTCAGAGCAAAACCAAGCCACGAGGTCGAAAAGGAATTGTCACGTAGAGCTCCAAGACAGAGTTGTGTCGAGGCACAGATCTGGGGAAGGAGTACCAAAACATTTCTGCAGCATTGAAGGTCCCCAAAAAACACAGTGGCCTCCATCATTCTTAAATGGAAGAAGTTTGGAACCACCAAGACTCTTCCTAGAGTTGGCCGCCTGGCCAAGCTGAGTTCGGGGGAAAAGTCCTTTGTCAGGGAGGTGACCCAGGGGGCGATGGTCCCTCTGAGTGAGCTCCAGGTTCCTCTGTGGAGATGGCTCCCAGTGGCGCCTTGAGTGGTCTAAGGCACTGCATCTCAGTAGGCGTCACTACAGACCCTGGTTTGTTTCCAGGCTCTATCACAACCGGCCCGTGATTGGGAGTACGTGGCGGCGCTGGCCCAGCGTCGTCCGGGTTAGGTTTGGCGGGGGTAGGCCGTCATTGTAAATAAGAATTTGTTCTTAACCCTGACTTGCCTAGTTAAATAAAGGTTAAATAAAAAAAAGATGGGAGAATCTTCCCAGGAGGATAACTATCCCTGCAGCACTCCACCAATCAGGCCTTTATGGTAGAGTGGCTGGACGAGCCACTCCTCAGTAAAGGCACATGACAGCCCGCCTGGAGTTTGCCAAAAGGCACCTAGGGACACTCAGACCGATGAAACCAAGATTGAACTCTTTGGCCTGCATGCCAAGCGTCACGTCTGGGAGGAAACCTGGCACCCATTCCTTTGGTGAAACATGACGGTGGCAGCATCATGCTGTGGGATGTTTTTCAGCGGCAGGGACTGGGAGACTAGTCAGGATTGAGGGAAGATGAACTGAGAAATGTACAGAGAGATCCTTGATGAAAACCTGCACCAGGACCTACAGACTGGGGGTGAAGGTTCACCTTCCAACAGGACAACGAACCCTAAGCACACAGACAAGAAAACGCAGGAGTGGCTTCGGGACAAGTCTCTGAATGTCCTTGAGTGGCCCAGCCAGAACCGGACTTGAACCCGATTGGACATCTCTAGAGAGACCTGACAATAGCTGAGCACTAACGCTCCCCATCCAACCTGACAAAGCTTGAGAGGATCTGCAGAGAAGAATGGGAGAAACTCCCAAATGCAGGTGTGCCAAGCTTGTAGTGTCATACCCAAGAAGACTCGAGGCTGTAATCGCTGCCAAAGGTGCCTTCAACAAAGTACTGAGTAAAGGGTCTGAATACTTGTAAATGTTATATTTCAGTTGTTTTATTTTATTTACAGAACATTTGCAAACAATTCCAAAACAGTTTTTGAATTGTCATTATGGGGTATTGTGTGTAGATTGATGAGGGGGGAGAAAAACAATTTAATACATTTTAGAATAAGGCTGTAACATAACAAAATGTGGGAAAAAGTCAAGGGGTCTGAATACTTTCCAAATGAACTGTATGCATTGATCCCCAGGTGGTTCAGGTTACGATTGGAGTACACAGTAATCTGATCCTAGATCTGTGGTTAGGGGGCAAATTGTAAGACAGAATCCTTTTTTTTTAAACACTCAGTGTCCCCAAATTAAGGACAAAGTGCCATTTACTGGTTCTAAAAGCCGACCAATCAGCTTGCTGCTGGCTCTTAACAAACCTTTGGAAAAAATTGTGTTTGACCAGATAAAATGCTACTTCAATGTGACCAATTGAACAACAGACTTTCAGCATGCTTATATGTATTTGTATTTATTATGGATCCCCATTATCTGCTGCCAAGGCAGCAACTACTCTTCCTGGAGTCCAGCAAAAATGAAGGCAGTAGTATACAGTTGAAATCGAAGTTTACATTCACTTTAGCCAAATACATTTAAACTCAGTTTTTCACAATTCCTGAGCATTTAATCCTAGTAAAATTTCCCTGTCTTAGGTCAGTTATGATCACCACTTTATTTTAAGAATGTGAAATGTCAGAATAATAGTAGAGATAATGATTTATTTCAGCTTGTATTTCTTTCATCCACATTCCCAGTGGGTCAGAAGTTTACATACACTCAATTAGTATTTGGTAGCGTTTGCCTTTAAATTGTTTAACTTGGGTCAAACATTTTGGGTAGCCTTCCACAAGCTTCCCACAATAAGTTAGGTGAATTTTGTCCCATTCCCAGCCTGACAGAGCTGGTGTAACTGGGTCAGATTTGTAGGCCTCCTTCCTCGACTTTACGCTTTTCATTTCTGCCCAAATAGGATTCTACTAGGATTGAGGTCAGGGCTTTGTGATGGCCCTCCAATTCCTTGCTTTTGTTGTCCTTAAGCCATTTTGCCACAACTTTGGAAGTATGCTTGGGGTCATTGTCCATTTGGAAGACCCATTTGAAGAACCAAGCTTTTTAACTTCCTGACTGATGTCTTGAGATGTTGCTTCAATATATCCACATAATTTTCCTTCCCTCGTGATGCCATCTATTTTGTAGAAGTGCACCAGTCCCTCCTGCAGCAAAGCACCCCAAAGCATGATGCTGCCACCCCGTGCTTCACGGTTGGGGATGGTGTTCTTCGGCTTGCAAGCAACCACCTTTTTTCCTCCCAAACATAACGATGGTCATTATGGCCAAACAGTTCTATTTTTGTTTCATCAGACCAGAGGACATTTCTCCCAAAAAGTTTGATCTTTGTCCCCATGTGCAGTTGAAAACCGTAGTCTGGCTTTTTCATTGTGGTTTTGGAGCAGTGGCTTCTTCCTTGCTGAGCGGTCTTTCAGGTTATGTCGAAGGACTTGTTTTACTGTGAATATAGATACTTGTGTACCTGTTTCCTCCAGCATCTTCTACACGGTCCTTTGCTGTTGTTCTGGGATTGATTTGCACTTTTGCACCAAAGTATGTTAATCTCTAGGAGACAGAACGCTTCTCCTTTTCTGGCGGGGTATGACGGCAGCGTGGTCCCATGGTGTTTATACTTGCGTACTATTGTTTTGTACAGATGAGATTACGTGGTACCTTCAGGCGTTTGGAAATTGCTCCCAAGGATTGAACTAGACTTGTGGAGGTCTACAATTTTTTATCTGAGGTCTTGGCTGATTTATTTTGATTTTCCCATGATGTCAAGCAAATAGGCACTGAGTTTGAAGGTAGGCCTTGAAATACATCCACAGGTACACCTCCAATTGACTCAAAGTATGTCAATTAGCCTATCAGAAGCTTCTAATGCCATGACATCATTTTGTGGAATTTTTCCAAGCTGTTTAAAGGCACAGTCAACTTAGTGTATGTAAACTTCTGATGCACTGGAATTGTGATACAGTGAGTTATAAGTGAAATAATCTGTCTGTAAACAATTGTTGGAAAAATGACTTGTGTCATGCACAAAGTAGATGTCCTAACCGACTTGCCAAAACTATAGTTTGTTAACAAGACATTTGTGGAGTGGTTGAAAAACGAGTTTTAATTACTCCAACCTAAGTGTATGTAAACCTCCGACTTCAACTGTACATTGCTCAATACAATTTTTTTAAACATTAAAATACATTTTACAACGGATTTCACAATACATTAACTGTGTGCCCTCCCGCCACTACTCTATTACAATACAGGGCACTCAACCTCAACGTGTACTGCACTGACACAAATGACTGATGATCGGCTGAAAGAAATTGTCTGGCTTTTACATCTACCATATCATGGGTTGAGAGCTATCTATCCAATAGAACACAGAGGCTTCTTTAATGGAAGCTTCTCTAATGTAAAACATGTAGTGTGGTATTCCGCAAGGCAGCTGTCTTGTTCCTTTACTGTTCTCTATATTTACTAATGGCATTAAACAAAAAACCTGTGGGTCTATGTATGCTGATGATTCAACATTATATTGTCAGCAACCACAGCTAGTGAAATCACTGCAACCTAAACAAAGAGTTAGACTGTAAATTGTCAATGTCAAGGCATATTGATTCAATTGTTGTAAAGATGTGGAGAGGTATGTCTGTGATAAAGAGATGATCACATTTTCAACACCACAGTCGACCCCAAAACAGAAGTTCTGCAGGCTCTAGTTTGATTTAATCTTGACTATTGCCCAGTGAGATGGTCAAATGCTGCAAAGAAGGACCTAGAAAGCTGCAGCTGGCCCAGAACAGAGCAACACGTCATGCCCTTCAATGTACCCAGATGTCAATGTCAACTATGCATGTCGGGTCTCTCTTGGCTCAAAGCAGAGGAGAGATTCTTTTTTCTCATATAGCGCGACTGAACAGCAAACCTGATTTCAAAAACAAATAAAGCAACTCCTCACATCACAACACCACTCCCCCATGTGACCAAATGTTTATGTGTATGTACTGACATGTATGTATAACTGATAGACAAACGCACACTTTAGTTGTCGTTTTTAAATATTTATTTATTTATAAGTCTGTAATGTCTATGTTCATGTTTTAAATATATGTAAATTGTAAAGTATTTTTGTCTGTAATGTCTTTTTTGTTATGTGTCAGACCCCAGGAAGACTAGCTGTCGCCATTGGCGTCGCCTAATGGGGATCCTAATAAAAATCATAAATCATAAAGGGAAGCCAACAGAGATGCTAATCAGATACCTCCGTCTATTCTCTGGGGTAGAGCTGTGCACCTGTGTGTGTGAGTGTACTTTTTAGACTGTTGGAGGAGCATCTAAAATAGGTAGTCTATTTATACTCAGCTGCTATCTATGTTAAGAGCTGTCCAGCACTGAAATGGAGTGCATTCCGTCCCTCTCTTCTCTTCCTCTTTTTTGTCCTTTCCCTCTGCACTGTTAACCCTGACAAATACCTCTTCTTTCTTTCTTACCATACTCTCCTCTTCTGTGGACTGTTACCCAGCCAGAGACAACACACCCTGCTCTGGCTTGTACTCACCTCTAGTCTCTTGCATTTGGTTCTGGAACACACACACACACACACACACACACACACCACACACACACACACACACCAGCTAATTAATTAAACCTCCTGCTTTAATTAGGGTTTTAATCAGTTGCCATGGGAACCTTGGCCCTTTAGAATCTAAAGTCAGACTACCCATGTCACACGTACGCACGCACACACAAGCACACCGAGCAGAGAGACAAATATAATATAAATAAATAGCATAGAATTACATAGAGTAGAATAGAGTAGGCTGTATTTTTTAAAGTATTGTTGAATCCTCTCTGGCCTGGTCCTGCATTAAACAGACTGAAGTCTGTGGTTTCATTAGTCATTATCAGGATATTCAGCACATTATCATTAGTCTTCAGTCTGTTCAGGAGAATGAGAGTGTAATCTGTGTCTCTGAAAACGGCCCCAAAGCAAGGTCATGTCTTAAGCAGTCACTCATTCAACTGTAGGCCTACAGACCATCAACAGACAAGCTCTATCAATATCTGCCCTGTAGTCGCCTACCCCCTAGCGGCTAAACACTACCTCTGGAAGGTTTGGAATTTAGGAAGCAATTCAATAGAACGTATCACTTGTATTCTACTGTATCTGCATCACAAATGTACAGTAGCCTATCTCAAGCCTATCCATGGACAAGCCAACAAGCGACTGTAACTACCTCGATGTTTTTATTACGGTGCAATGAATGAGTGCTGAAAAATATAAACTCATTATGGATTGCTGTAGCGCAGGACTGTGGTAAGTGTCGGTCCTTCCAGACAACTTGGCGACATTTTCCATTTGGTTGTTGCTGGTAGTGCTAGGTACTTGTTAGTTACAATGTAACAAACAGTCGCGTGTTGCTGCTACAATGTAACCACAATGTGAAGAAGTAGAAGTTCCCACGTGTCGCGTATTTCTGCCCAATCACGATGGTTCAAAGTTCCCGTAATCACGCCCCTGGGTGTGTCTGCCTTTTTTTCGGAGCAATCAAATATTGTAATGTTGAAACGCTCTTAGTTTTCGACGAATCAAGGCGCTCCTTATTGCAAAGGATCACCCTACGGGAAACATTTAGGTGCCCTCCTGATTACAAGAAGCAAGGTATGGAAACATCGCCGGGGCCAACGGTATTTCTTTAGCTGTCAAATTTGACCAAGCATACGTGTCATTTCTAGGACATAGAGCCAATTTGAAGTATACGTTCCTGCAGTAGAAAAGTTGGGCGGGGTTTGACACGTATTTTGTGAGTCGCCCTAGCCTAGAAAAGTCTAAGGCTTTTTGATAGACTGTTGTCGGTCGATCATGGGTGAAGTAGCCTGTAGCCTGCCAGCTGTGTGTTACTGTATCTTACATTTTATTGCCATTTTGTAACCGATGTCTCGCTTGCTACAGTTTGCTACTAGCGGTATAAGTTGTCTGACTTACAGTGCTGACTGAGCCTATAAAGCCCGCAGTGAGTCGAGCCGGGGAAGGTGTAGTGTAAGGCACTGGGGGGACAGTTTTTTTTTTTTTGCTGACACACAGCTGAATACGGGCGAACAAACAAGGCAGGCGTTGGGTGAATAGATGTATTGTCGCCTCATCCCTCCCTCTCTCATCCCTCCCTCTCTATCTCCCTCTACTTGGGCGTGAGCTGTCATTGCATCTGTTGACTGTGTCTGGCATGATCATAAGATTTTGACAGCTGATCAAACTAATAAATAGATGTTTGCTTCACAGAGTCTTACTTTCAATCACTGTCATTTATTGCACTTCTTGACAGACATGTCATTAAAATAAAATATTCGCAGGGTAGCCTGGCTTAAGCAATCCTTTTTAAATTAATTTAAATCCAGCCCATCACCATTGCTGTCCTTAGAGTGACGCGCTGTGTCACAGTGTTGTGCCAGTAGAGCAGGGCTATTCAGCTCCAGACCTGCAGGGCCCAAAGCCCTTTGGTTGTCATCCTTCCCTGAGCCAATCAGGGACTGAGTCAGACCTGGCACACAAGGTGAGTGGACGCTGCCCAATCAGTCACATGAATCAGTCAATTAACTTCCAAGCAGAGAAGAGTCCCTCTAGACCTGGAGTTGAATAACCTGTCTATAGAGTAGGCCTATTGGTTTCCCAGTGTCCCATTCACCGTGGCTCGCTGTTGTCGCCCCACAGTACCAGAGTGTCATCGCTGTTCAGAATGCCACAGACCAACAAGTCCAAGAAGTGCCTCGGCCAGTGGCTCTAATACCGGACCGGGCCGAGGGGAGGAAAGAGGAGGAGAAAGAGAGGCTGAGCAAGAGCCAAGGTCCAAGTACAGGAAGCAGGGGATGGGAGGAGGAGAGGAGAACACTGGAGACCCAGAGATCATCAAGTCCCCTAGTGACCCCAAACAGTACAGGTAACATCAAAGTTTACCTTACACACCAACGTGTGTGTGTGAGAGAGACTGTGTGTGTGTGTGAGACTGTGTTTGTCTTTCTGGCTCTCTTTCCATCTGAATTTCTGTCTGTCTGTGAGACTCTGTGAGGTGTCTCGGGGCGTAACAGGTCACATGTAGGCCAAGGAGCGGTGTAAACAGGACATCCTGCTGTCATGTAAAACCAACTGAAGCACACAGTAAACAGTAAACAGCTGGAGGGCCAAACTGTGTGTGTGTGGTTGTGTCAGCATCTTAGAATAAGAGAATAGTGTTTACCTCTGTCTAACCCCTCCCACAGGTACATCGAGCTGACCAATGGGCTTCGAGTTCTGCTCATTTCAGATTTCACTGGTCCCGCCTCCTCTGGAGATGACGAGATCGAGGAAGAGGAGGAGGAGGAACTGGGGGAGGAGGAAGAGGAGGAAGAACTCAGGAGAGGGAACAGAGGAAGAGTCTGATGAAGAGGAGGATGACAAGGACAGTGACTTTGAGGATGACGAGGATGGAGGGAAGAGGAAGAAGGGACACTCAGAGAAACAGGTGGAGAGCTGGAGATTAGGGCCCAGAGTGACCTGAACAGGAAATAATAGCGCATTAGCAGCAATAGTAATAAGGATATTGATTATTGTTTGTTTATGTGTGTTTGTTTATGTGTGTGTGTGTGTTGTGTGTGTGTGTGTGTGTGTGTGTCAGTCTGCAGCAGCGCTGTGTGTGGGTGTTGGCAGCTTCAGTGACCCCAATGACCTCCCAGGCCTTGCCCACTTCCTGGAACACAGTGAGTATGATGACCCCTGACCCTTAAGGATGAGATTGTTTGTTTTGTTGTGATAAATCTGATGCAATGCTGTGTTTGTGACACGAGGGGATATCAAAATACTTTCCTCTCCTCCCTCTCTCTCTCCTCCTCCCTAGTGGTGTTCATGGGCAGTGAGAAGTACCCATCAGGAGAATGGTTTCGAGTGCCTTCCTGAAGAAACATGGGGGCAGCGACAACGCTCCACGGACTGTGGAGAGAACCGTCTTCAGTTCGACGTCCAGAGAAAGAAATTCAGAGAGGCTCTGGACAGGTCAGCAACACACCATCATTATAGTCTCTGTGTCTTGTCTCTTGATTCGGATTGGTCTATCTGGGTTATTCTATCCATGTCTCTGATTGGTCCCTCTGTCTCTGTACCTGTCTGTGATTGGCTCTCTCCAGATGGGCCCAGTTCTTCATCTGTCCTCTGATGATCCGAGACGCCATCGAAGGGAGGTGGAAGCTGTCGACTCCGGTGAGAAGCATTCTGGGAAATTGTTGCTGTTGTTGTTGACCTTATTCAGACCTTATGCACTGGTTATGTAGTATCCTGTTCCCCTTCTCACTTTCTCAGAGTACCAACTGGCCAAGCCGTCTGACTCTCACAGGAAAGAGATGTTGTTTGGGAGTCTAAGCGAAACCAGGTCACCCCATGGGGAAGTTCTGCTGGGGTGAGGACAGACACATACACACAATTTCATATGTTTGTCTTTGTTTACCTTCTGTTAATTAGAGGCTCCTGGTTAGTCTGGAGAGCCGTCCCTGTGTTGTAGTTTAGCGATGTGATCAATCTATACAACGCTCTGTAGGACTACAAGTCGTTTACTGTGGTTGAGATATCGGCAGTGGACAGGGTGTGTAGAACTGAGAGAGAGAGAATGAGACAATGGAATATTGAGGGGAGAGGATTGAGGAGAGGGAGGAGAGAGAATGATTAGAAAGAGGCAGAAGGGCTAGGGAGGGACAGAGAAGGGGGGCTGTAGAGCCGTAACATTCAGGCTGCATCCTCTGTGTTGTTGTGTTACTGCACCTGTTGACAGGACTAGTTCACTACCTGTTGGACTAGTTCACTACCTGTTGGACTAGTTCACTACCTGTTGGACTAGTTCACTACCTGTTGGACTAGTTCACTACCCAGAGAGAGAGAGAGAGAGAGAGAGAGAAGAGAGATAGAGAGCTTTTGGGTTGCATCTTCTGTGTTGTGTTGAAATATATTGTAAGTATTGCTGTACTGGCGGGACCAGTTTAAACTCCCTGACAAACCCCCTTTCAGCCCTGGCCTTCAGGAGACAATAGCACTGTGAGGAGGCACACACACACCACACAAATACACACACACACTAACTACTCTGTCTACTGTGTTGCCATGTATGTAAACGAGACAGATGTTGTGTTATGTGTGGTATGTGACTGGGCTGTTGTCATGGTTTCCCCAGGTAACGCCCAGACTCTGAAGACAGAGCCCAGGAAAAAGAAGATCAACGTTTACAAGAGGCTCCGCTCCTTCTGGAAGAGACATTACTCTGCCCACTACATGACCCTGGCTGTGCAGTCTAGAAGGTGACGCACACACACACACACACACACACACACACACACACACACGACCCAGCCGTGCAGTCACACATGTAACTCTGTTGTCCTCTGTCGGTTGGGTGTGTGTGTGTGTGTGGGGGGGGTGTAGAGAAGCTTGACACTCTGGAGGAGTGGGTGAGGGAGATCTTCAGTGGAGTGCCCAACAAGTGAGTCTCAGCTGTACATAAATCCCTCACCATTCATATTATAATATGGCCATTTAGCAAACACTTACTGAACCCTGTTCCTCAGTGCTCAGCCCAAGCCGGACTTCTCTGAATTGCTGGATCCCTTTGATACTCCAGCCCTTCAACAAGCTCTACAGAGGTAGGAACACCTGCTCCATTGAGCTGACTTGGCTACAGAATTCTCTCCTGATCTCCATTAGCACCGTACAGCTTCAGTTCAATTCATCTCAATGCCGGGGGGGGGGGGGGGGTGTGTGTGTGTGTGTGTTTCAGTGGTTCCTGTGAGGAAGGTCCATGCTCTGACCATCACCTGGTCCCTGCCTCCTCAGGAGAAACACTACAGGTAAGAAACACAGCTACAGATAATCACAGCTACTACAGATAATACAGCTACTACATATAACACAGCTACTACAGATAATACAGCTACTACAGATAATACAGCTACTACAGATAATATAGCTACAGATAATACAGCTACTACAGATAATACACTACTACAGATAATACAGCTACTACAGATAATACACTACTACAGATAATACACTACTACAGATAATACAGCTACTACAGATAATACAGCTACTACGTATAATACAGCTACTACATATAATACAGCTATTACAGATAATACAGCTACAGATAATACAGCTACTACAGATAATACAGCTACAGATAATACAGCTACTACAGATAATACAGCTACTACATATAATATAGCTACTACAGATAATACAGCTACTACATATAATACAGCTGCTACATATAATACAGCTACTACAGATAATACACTACTACAGATAATACAGCTACTACAGATAATACACTACTACAGATAATACACTACTACAGATAATACAGCTACTGATAATACAGCTACTACGATAATACAGCTACTATAATACAGCTACTACAGATAATACAGCTCTACAGATAATACAGCTACTACAGATAATACAGCTATATATACAGCTACTACAGATAATACAGCTACTATAGATAATACAGCTACTCAGATATACAGCTACTACAGATAATACAGCTGCTACATATAATACAGCTACTACAGATAATACAGCTACTACAGATAATACAGCTACTACAGATAATATAGCTACTACACATAATACAGCTACTACAGGATAATACAGCTACTTACAGATAACAGCTACTACAATAATACTCTAGGTACGACAGATACACTGCTACAGGTGGTTGACCCTCAGCTGCTACATCCACAGGAACTACAGTTGAGAGATACTACAGTTGATGATGCACCTCTCTCTCAGCCTCTCTTTCTCTGCTCTCTGTCTCTCTGTCTCTGTCTCTCTCAGGGTGAAGCCTCTCCACTACATCCTCTTGGCTGATTGGTCACGAGGGCACAGGCAGCATCCTATCAATTCTCAGGAGGAAGTGAGTCAGAACACATAGACAGGACTACATACCCATAATGCACCGCTTTACAGCTATGTTAATGTGGTAACTGTACTTAGGTGCTGAGCTGTGTGCGTGGTGCGTGGTGTGTAGGTGCTGGGCCATGGCTCTGTTTGGAGGAAACAGTGAAACAGGCTTTGACCAGAACTCTACCTACTCCATCTTCTCCATCTCCATCACACTCACTGACGAAGATTCCAAAACTTCTACCAGGTTGGTACACGCAAACACACACCCCCCCCCCACACACACACACACACACACACACACACACACACACACACACACACACACACACACACAGCTATGTCTTACTATACTTGTGAGTATATCTTTTGGGGAGCAACAATTGATTCCCCATTCAAAATCTTATTTTTCCTAAACCTAACCCTTACCCTAATTATAACCCTAACCCCTAATTATAAACCTAACCCTAAGCCTAAAATAGTATTTTACAAGTGAGTACTGGCAAAATGCTCCTCACTTCTCTGAATTTTAGTTGGCTTACTATTCTTGTGAGGCACTTCTGGTACTCACAATATATAGTAAAACGTACACACACACAATTGGTACACACATTATCTGTGTTTCTCTACAGGTGGCTCACCTGGTCTTCCAGTACCTCAAGATGCTGCAGAGCCTGGGCCCCAACAAAGGTACATTTTACATTTTAGTCATTTAGCAGACGCTCTCATCCAGAGCGACTTGCATCAATTTTTTTCATACTGGCCCCCGTAGGAATCAAACCCACAACCCTGGCGTTGCAGCGCCATGCTCTACCAACTGAGCTACACGGGTCTGTGTGTTTAGGGGCTTCACTATAGGCATGTGAAATGCAGAATATGTTGTCTATTTATACAGTATGAGTATTTTCTCTCTCGCTCTCCCTCCCTCTCTCTGCCTCTATGCCTATCACTCTCTCTCCTCTATGTTTGTAGGATCTACGAGGAGATTCAAAAGATTGAAGCCGGAATGAGTTTCACTACAGGGAACAGGTAAATACTGGTTCTATAGAGTCCTCTGTTTTTAATGCATTCTCCCTCCTATCTACAAGTACAGGAATGAATGCACCCAACCAACCGATGCACTCCTGTGTGTTTCAGACTGACCCTATAGAGTACGTGGAGGATATCTGTGAGAACATGCAGCTGTTTCCTAAAGAAGACTTCCTCACCGGAGACCAGCTCATGTTCCAGTATTCACCTGAGGTACGGTGTGTGTGTGTTTAGGTGATCGTTGCGGCCCTTAACCCTGCTTACTAAGCTAACCTGGTGTGTGTGTGTGTGCTGTTTAGAGAAGGTGCTTTCTGTGTCCTTAAGTGTCCATGCATAAAAAAACCTTTGAAATGTTTGAATCCTTCTTGAATGTAATGTGATTTGTTGATTCAAATAAAGTATTTATAGTGTGTGTGTGTGTGTAGGTGATCAGTGCGGCCCTGTCCTTGCTGACTCCAGACAGATCCAACCTGTTGCTGCTCTCTCCAGACCATGAAGGCCACTGTCCCCTCAGGGAGAAATGGTTTGGGACACACTACAGCGTAGAGGGTGACACACACACACACACACACACACACACACACACACACACACACACACACACTACACGGGCCTACTACAGTGGCTTCAGAAAGTATTCATACCCCTTGACTTATTCCACATTTTGTTGTGTTACAGCCTGAATTCAAAATGGATTAAATACATAAAACATCTCTCACCCATCTACACACAATACCCCATAATGACAAACTGAAAACATGTTTTTAGAAATTTTAGAAATGTATTGAAAATGAAGTACAGAAATATCTAATTTACAGAAGTATTCACACCCCTGAGTCAATACATGTTAGAATCAACTCTAGCAGCGATTACAGCTGTGAGTCTTTCTGGGTAAGTCTCTAAGAGCTTTGTACACGTGGATTGTACAATATTTGCATTATTCTTTTTAAATTCTTCAAGCTCTGTCAAGTTGTTTGTTGATCATTGCTAGACAGCCATTTTCAAGTCTTGCCACAGATTTTCAAGCCGATTTAAGTCAAAACTGTAACTAGGCCACTCAGGAACATTCAATGTCGTCTTGGTAAGCAACTCCAGTGTATATTTGGCCTTGTGTTTTAGGTTTTGTCCTGCTGAAAGGTGAATTTGCCTGTGCTTAGCTCTCTATTCCGTTACTTTTTATCCTAGTCATGCCGATGACAAGCATACCAATAGCATGTTGCAGCCACCACCATGCTTGAAAATATGAAGAGTGGTACTCAGTGATGTGTTGGATTCGGCCCAAACATAACACTTTGTATTCAGGACATAACGTTTATTTCATTTGCCACATTGCAGTTTTACTTTAATGCCTTACTGGAAACAGGATGCATGTTTTAGAATATTCTGTATTCTGTACAGGCTTCCTTCTTTTCACTCTGTCATTTAGGTTAGTATTGTGGAGTAACTACAATGTTGTTGATCCATCCTCAGTTTTCTCCTATCACAGCCATTAAACTCTGTTTATTTATATTTTTAACCAATGGTGCCCTTCTTTGCGAGGCATTGGAAAACCTTCCTGGGCTTTGTGGTTGAATCTGTGCTTGAAATGTACTGCTCGACTGAGGACCTTACAGATACAGTTGAAGTTGGAAGTTTACATACACTTAGGTTGGAGTCATTAAAACTTGTGTTTCAACCACTCCAGAAAATGTCTTGTTTAAAAACTATAGTTTTGGCAAGTCGGTTAGAACATCTACTTATTGCATGCATTCAAGTAATTTTTTTTTTACTTAAATTCACTATATCACAATTCCAGTGGTCAGAAGTTTCTTACACTAAGTTGACTGTGCCTTTAAACAGCTTGGTCTTCAGAAAATGATGTCCTTGGCTTTAGAAGCTTCCTGATAGGCTAATTGTCATAATTTGAGTCAATTGGAGAAGTGTACCTGTGGATGTATTTCCAAGGCCTACCTTCAAACTCCCAGTGCCTCTTTGGTAGAAGCATCATGGGAGAGGAAATCAAATAAATCATCAAACATTATTAAAGTGACTATTGTTCCATTTATGAAAGTGGCCAGTGATTTTGAAGTCTGTATGTAGTCAGCATCCTCTCTGTGCTAGTGATGGCTGTTTAACAAGTCTGATGGCCTTGAGATATAAGCTGTTTTTCAGTCTCTCGGTCCCAGCTTTGATGCACCTGTACTGGCCCTTCTGGATGATAGTGGGGTGAACAGGTCGTGGCTCGGGTGGTAGTTGTCCTTGATTAACTTTTTGGCCTTCCTGTGACATCGGGTGCTGTAGGTGTCCTGGAGGGCAGGGAGTTTGCCCCCAGTGATGCGTTGTAGCAGACCGCACCACGCTCTGGAGCCCTGCGGTTGTGGGCAGTGCAGTTGCCGTGATTCAGGCGGTGATACAACCCGACAGGATGCTCTCAATTGTGAATCTGTAAAAGTTTGTGAGGGTTTTAGGTGACAGGCCAAATTTCTTCAGCCTCCTGAGGTTGAAGAGACGCTGTTGCGCCTTCTTCACCACACTGTCTGAGTTGGGGTGGACCATTTAAGTTTGTCAGTGATATGATGAGGAACTTAAAGCGTTCCACCTTCTCCACTGCTGCCCCGTCGATGTGGATAGGGGGTACTCCCTCTGCTGTTTCTATACTTTCTGAAGGCACTGTTTGTGTTTGCGGATTTGGACAAGATCCTTATCAACATGGTCCCAACATGTAGAGAAAGAGAGTGTACTGGTAGGTGTCTACTCTCCTGCTGTCCAGAAATCCAGCAGGAGTGGAGGCGCTGGAGCGAGACTTTGAGCACAACTCTGACCTGCACCTCCTGTTGAGAGCAAGTTCATCGGTGAGGTGTGTGTGTGTGTGTGTGTGTGTGTGTGTGTGTGTGTGTGTTGTGAACCTTCCTAAACCTGTTTTATTTTTTTTGTGTCTTGCTTCCAGCGACAGAGATTTCAGCCTGAAGCAGTCTGACTGTCCTGATACTGAGTTGCCAGTCAGAGTAGCTGCCAGTGACCGAGGATGTCTCTGGTACAAGAAGGACAACAAGTTCAACATACCCAAAGGTGTGTGTGTTAGGGCTGTGACGGTCTGGAATTTTGGATGACGGTAATTGGCAGTCAAATAGCCGCAGTCTCCGTAATAATCGTTGAATAGTATTGAATAGAATGGGGTCCCCATTCCAAGTCACTGATATGCATAATGGGTGGACTGGCAGCCATTGCGAAGTACCCACAGAGCAAAGCAGAATTAAAAGCAGGAACAACTTTATATCAGAGTTGTGCCTGTTGTTCACCCTGCCGCGTGCCTGCCCTCTCATTGGCTAGAATGGTCCCACCTGAAGACTGCCATCTTTGAGGACATGTATTTCTATTGTTAAACCCCGGTCACTCCCACTATCTTGTCAATATAATCAAAAATCTTTGGTTCAGCTCAGCTGACATTACAAAAAAATAAATGTCATTACAAGAGCCCCATCAGTTATCTTTGACTGAATCAACATTCTGTTACCATAGGACATTATTACATCACAATACAGCCATTAGTGAATGTGCCCATGGATTTACCAGTCAAATTGCCAGAGTTAGAGGTTCCAAGTATAGAGATCCTATAAAATTATTATTCCTAATTCCATGTAATTCTATGGTTCCAAGCCCGTTCTATTCCTTGTGTCCTGCTGCTGCCTAGGCAACCAGAGGACTCATTTTGCTACAACCAACACCTTATGTTCAGCTAAGAGCAACAAAAGTTTCATGCATGTTGTTTTAGTACATGTTACCGATGGACTTAACAGCACAAGTTCCAGGCACGTCCCTTCTTCAGTCAGCTGTTCGTTCCCCCAAAACAAAATGTATGCACGGTTATTTTATTTTCGTGATGGTTTTCATCCATATAGTAATTGTGCCCGCCCTAGTGTGTGTGTGTATATGTGTGTTGTGTGTGTGTGTGTTATAAAGTAGTTAGTTTTTTAAACAATCTTGCCTCAATGTCCACATGTTCTTTTAAAAGAAAATTCCACCCCACCAAATTTCATTAGTTGCATTGTATAGTTCAAAATGTTTTCCATATCAGCTTGGTTTATAGCTTTCCAAAATAAAACACAGCATGACAAAATACATCCATACCTATTTCTGTATTTTTGATTTATATCTTGAAAACATGAGTGCTGACATGTGCAAGTTTGGGACCTTCGACAAAGGAAATGAAACAAATACCAAATAGTTTTTGGGATTTGAGTTTTTGCTTTAACGGTGAACAATTTAGTCAATAGCTTTATACTATTAACATTGATCTCTCGTTTATTCTCTCTCTCCTCCATTGATCTGCCGTTTCACTCTCCCTCCGTTGATAGCGTCTCCTCTCTCTCTCGTTGATCTGGCGTGTCTCTCTCTACTTCAGCGTACATCCGCTTCCATCTCATCTCTCCGGTCATCCAGCAGTCAGCCAGAAGTAAGTCCAGGGTTTAGTTGATTGGTTTAGCCAACAATTGTTTGACAGTAGAGATTGTGCTAAAGTCGTTAGCTTCTTGAGAATACTGAGCCATAGCTAGGAACAGTTTTTCACAGTATTTTAAATCCTGTTTCCTCTCTGCTTATCTCTCTCTGCTGCTCCCTCTCTCTCATCCCCAACCCCCCTTCCCCTCTCTACCCTTCCTCCACCCTGCTCCCACCCAACCCTCTCTCTCTCTTTTACCCCCTCCCCCTCTCTCTCTCTCTCTCCCCTCCCTAGCCTGGTGTTATTTGACCTGCCCCAAGTGAACATACCTAGGTCATACACACTAGCAGAGAGCCTCTCGCGAGCTGGCGGTGGCCCAGCTGGAGTACAAGCTGTCAGTAGGAGAACACGGACTGGTTATGAAGGTCAAACTTCAACCACAAACTACCGTGGGTTAGACACAGAACACACTGCACCGCACGCCACACCACACACCACACACACACTCACACGATGATGATGATGGTGGTGTTGGCATTATCTTCCTCCTCTGTAGCTCCTGTTCCATCTGATCCTGGACCATCTAGCTGACTTCTCTGCCTGTCAAGATGTCTTCCAGTATATTCTCTGAGCAGCTCAAAAAGACCTATGCACTTCAACATCCTCATCAACCTGAGAAACTGGGCACGTACGTCACGTGTGTGTGCAGCGGGGTGGGGGGGTCTGTTTGTATGTGTGTGTCCCAACTCATCATTTTCTTCTCTAACCACCCCCACACCCCTCCTCTCTCTCTCTCTCTCTCTCTCTCTCTCTCCCCCTCCCTCTCCTCCTCTCTCTCTCTCCTCTCTCTCCCTCTCTCTCTCTTCCCCCTCTCCTATCTCCAAGTCTCTCTCCCTCCCTCCCTCCCTCCCTCCCTCCCTCCCTCCTCCCTCTCTCTCTCCTTTCTCTCTCTCTCTTCTCTCTCACACCCAAACACTCTCATGGTTGTTGGTCCTGGAGCATGGTCGCTGGTCACGCAATAGAGAAGTACCAAGGCGTGAGCAGACGGTGGTCTGACTGTAAAGAACTGATGGAGTTCAAGAACCCTTCAAGACCCAGCTCTATGCAGAGGACTGGTGCAGGGGAACTTCACTAGCCAGGTGACTGGACCATGAACACACACACAGTACACACCCTTTCCACCAAACCCTCTTGTATAATTTCTGATGTTTGGCAGTGGCTTTCTCTCACAGAGTCAATCCAGTTCCTGCAGTACGTCACTGAGTAAGTTTATACACACATACACGCACGTGCAGGCCCCCCACACACACACACACACACACACACACACACACACACACACACACACTACAGCTATCTCTTTGTGTAATCTCTCCCTGTCCTCTGTCGGTAAGCTGCAGTTCTCAAGCTGCCAGCAAACCTGTGTTGTTTCAGAGTGGAGTAGGGCTGCCTCTGAAGCGGCACCTCTGTAAGATCAAAGCACTGAACAAGGGAGACGCCAGCCTCCGAGTCACAGTCCTACTACCAGGTACACACAGTCACACCTGGAGGCTGGTAAGTCTGTTCATGACTCGCCTGTCATTCATTCACTCTATCCCCCTCTCTTTCTCCAGTCATGGTGCTAAGAACCTCAGAGAACACACTGATGGCGTTATTGGTGGTGAAGTACACCAGCAGCCATTCATCCTTTCATCCCCTAACCCCTCATCCCTTCTTCCTCTGACCTCTCTATGTTTGTTGATATTGTTGTATCGTTCCAGATGCACATGGAGGAGCCCTGCACTTTGACTTCCTCAGGACCAAAAGGGCTCTAGGGTCGGTGTCTGTCTTTTCACTCCTCTCTCTCTCTCTGGTGATACGTAACCCATGACCTATGGAAAGAGTAGGAGTGTTAACCCCCCTTCCTCAGTGTCCCAACCTTGTCCCATCAGTGTCCCCCAGCAGCTTCTCAGTTTCCCAACCTCCCGTCCCCAGTGTCTCAACCCTCTCCAGCTTCCAATTGGCTCTGTCAACCCAACCTCCCTCCTTCTCTCTCCTCCCAGGTATCATGTTACATCCAACCTGCAGAAACCGTCTAGTCTGGGCCTCTCCTCGTCACCAGTGGAAACACAGGCCACCAAGTTCAAGTGAGATCCTCATACTTACTGTGAACCAATGAATAGTGCACTGCAGTGATTTTGATGTGGCCTTCCTGAGGCTGGAAGTACCTACTACTTAGGGCCTGTAATTACACTTGCCTGATAGAATAGACAGCCTTCTGTCTCTCTCTCTCTCTGCCTCCCTCTCTTCCTCTCTGTCTCTTTTTTCTCTCTTTTTTTTTCTCTCTCTCTCTGTCTCTCTCTCTCTGTCTCCTCTGTCTCCCTCTGTCTCTCTCTGTGTCTCTCTCTTTCATCTCTTTTTCTCCATCTCTCTTTCAGTACTGAGCTGGTAGAGTTGAAGATAGAGGAGTTTCTGTCTTCCTTTGGAGAGAGTTGGAGTGCTCTGACTGAGGAAGCCTTCAACACACAGGTGTGTGTGTGTGTGTGTGTGTGTCCTGATATATATGTTACAGATGAAGTTTTACTTGATGGAAGCTGAAGGTGTGTGTGTGTGTACAGGTGACTGCGCTGGTCCCAAGCTAAAAAGGGTGTGAGGACACACACCTGGGAAGGAGGTGGACAGGAACTGGGCGTGGCTACTACAGCAGTATTTTTCAACAGACTTCAAAGAGGTGGAATGCACACACACACACGGACAATTCCGTTTTCAGTTTTTCTGGTGTGTACAGAATTTGAAACATTTTCTGTGAGTTGCTGCAGGCGTTTCTTGTATTTTCATGTGTGACTGTGTGTGTTTTTGTGTGCTTATGTGCGTGTGTGTGAGTAGATTGGGGCCCTGAAGCAGATGACCCAGAGCAGAGCTGGTATCCTGGTATCTGGGGCACCGCGGACACAACTACAGAAAACTCAGTGTACATGTAAGTGTTTGTGTGTGTGTGTGTGTGTGTGTGTGTGTGTGTGTGTGTGTGTGTGTGTGTGTGTGTGTGTGTGTGTGTGTGTGTGTGTGTGTGTGTGTGTGTGTGTGTGTGAGCAATGTAATCCATGTTTAAGAGCTGTGTGTGTGTGTACTCTAACATCGGCCTAAGGGTGGGTTTTGGGCCGGGGGGGCCCCTGGAGACGGCAAGCAGAGTCGTCATGCGCAGCGGAGAGAGGGATGAGGAAAAAAGAGTGTGGCAGTTCGTCCTACGAAAGTGTCCAACGGCACCTGCTCCCCGCCTGCGCCCAAGATGGCCGCTACATCCATCATGGACATTCATCTATTTACCCAAGCCTTACCCCTCTTCCCATACCACCAAGATCATCCAATAGACTACCAATCTATATTTCTCAATATTTCTTTCAAACTCTCTCTCCTTGATTGCCTGACCATAACATCATCTAATAAACTCAATGAGATACACTATCACTGTCTTTGGGCTGACTCTCTTTATCACACACACGCCATCTTTCACATGTCCCAACATTCTGAAATTGCAATATATCCCAACTTCTTGTTCATTACTACTAATATACTCATAAGGCATTTAAAACTGCACCTCTATAAGGTGCTATGCATGTTTATCAGGCAATGTAGCACTTACACAAGTGCATTGTATAGGTATCTATGGATACAGTATGTAGTATACCTCTAATGGAGAATGCTTTAATAGGATGTCCTATCTCTGCATAATGCTTATAGCTTATGTAGACTTGTTATAAGCATTCACATAACAGCTTGTGTGAATCACAACCGGCTCCCTGCAACATTCAGGTAAAGGGTCAAACATGGGCGATGTCTTATCATATTCAACATGTCTCTCACTGCAGTCACCCTCCTCTCCACACAAACTCTGGAATCAAAGATGGTCTACACACAGTTACATTAGATTTGTATTCCAGCCAAACAAACTATTTTTTGTTTGGGAATGCCACTGGTAAATCAGTTGGTGCCTATTACTGACTCATAGAGTCAGGTGTAAATCACGCTGGTGTTCCTTTAAAGTGCCCTGACCGACTGGGAACTTCCCACACTGGGGAACAGTGATATAGCCTCTCTCCTGTGTGGAGTCACGCTGGTGTATCTTTACGTGTCTGACTGACCAGAAACTCTTCCCACACTAACAGTGATATGGCCTCTCTCCTGTGAGTAACGTGTGTCTTCAAATTACATATCTGTGTGAAACTCTTCCCACACTGGGTGCAGTGATATGGCCTCTCTCCTGTGTGAGTATGTTGGTGTACCTTTAAAGTCCCTGATCGGCGGAAACTCTTCCCACACTGAGAGCAGTGGTACAGAAGTCTTAGCCTGTGTCTCTGTTCCTGGGTGGGAAGTGTGGTGGGGGTGCGATCTGAAGTTGTTGAACACAGCTGAGAGCCACTGGAGTGGTGCTAGTGTCTGTGATCAATCCCTCCACTCCTCCAGCAGCCTGGCGTACTCTTCCCTGTAGCATCTCTTCCTATGTGCTTGTAGAGGAGATCAGAGCCGTGAAGGAGAACAGACACCTTAGAGCAGGAAAAGATCTGAGACTGGAGCAGACTCATTCACACCTGAAAGGAAGAGGGAGGGAGGGAAGGAGAAGCGGAAGGGAGTGTTCAGAGAGGTCAAAGAGAGAATAGCAAGCTTGACAGAGAACTGAAGGGGAGTGTTGAGAAGAGTTCAAAGAGAATAGCAGAAAGCAGTTGAGAGAGACTGAAGCAAATACTGAAAGAAAAAAAAGACTGATGATATCATGACTATTCACTTCACTTGAATAGAGATGGCAAAAATTGAGCAGTGGATTCTAGAGCAGTGGTAAGTCTTCTAGATATTCCTGGGGACTTTCTGAAACAAACTCACTGGGTAAGCCTCATACAGCCAGCTCATGTCGGAGAATGGAGTTGGGGGTCACAAAAGTCAAATTGATTCCTTATATATTACATGCTATTTAAGAATACTATTAACATGGACCATGAAGCTATTTGATTCACAATTTCTGTACACTTGGGGGTAATGTTATCTCAATAATAGCACACAAATATATCAAAATCAGATAATCACCCAAATTTCAGTCTGAGAAGGAAGTATATTTTGGGGAGTGATTGAAATACATCACAAAGGTATTGGAAAGTTCAGGAAACATAGGGATGCTCATCAGAAGCAATCTGTGTGTATGACTGCCGTGGATAATCCATTTTACATTCCACTAGTCATTCCAGTGCAGATACATTCACATCCACTCCTGCTGCCTTCCTAACAACACAGCCTTGTGCGTCGTAGATGGAAACAGACGATCGTGTTCCTAGTGTCTTAGTTTCAGCCGGGTCGCAGTTGTAACTATCTGGCGCCAGCGTTCAAAGGCTAGAGCCACATTTGTCGGGAGAAAGCTATTTCAAGATCGCGCTAGAAAAGCTGTTGCCTCTCTCCGTTTTCCCCGGCCGCTATAGCGGATATCGGAATTACTCATGCGTAAGATTCCATGAAGTAGAGTGGTGCATTCAGCTGACTGAGAAAACACATTCAGCTCTCAAGATTATTGCACAATGTAGATGTTCTAGAAGGTTGGGGAGAAGAGGGAATAAGCAGAGAGGTGAGAAATACCTCTAGCTGAGCTCTTTCTGTCCCAGAGGAAGTAGAAGATGATGCCCCGGTCTCTGGCGTGCTCCTCTCCATTACCACACCAACATCTCCCTCTTCCAACAGCTATATGCTTACAGCAGCGGCACAAGGAATCCCTCCCTCTGTGCACTGGAAGGCCACCAGACTCTGCTCTTCTTCACTACGGGCACAGTTCACATACCTGACAGAGAGAGGAGGAGTGGTAAGAGAGGGGAAGGTATTTTATTAGGATCCCCATAGCTGTTGCAAAAGCAGCAGCTACTCTTCTGGGGTCCACACAAAACATGAAAGCATGACACTAATACAAGAACATTAGTAAACAAGAACAGCTCAAGGACAGAACTACATACATTTTTTTTTAAGTAGGAGAAGACAATAAAATTAAATCAATTTCAGAAGAGCCAACTCAACATCCTCTGAACAAGATGTAAGCACAGAAGGATAGAAAGATTACAGGTTGGGAGAAAATAAGATGGGAGAGATGGAGAGAAGGGATGGGGAATGGAAAAAGACAGATGTAGAGTGGAGAGGGGATGGAAGATGGAGAGAGGGACAGATGGAGAGATGGAGAGAGAGATGGATATGGAGAGATGGAGAAAGGAATGGATGGAGAGATGGAGAGAGGGATGATGGAGAGATGGAGGAAGGGACAGATGGAGAGAGGAGATAGAGGGGAGATGGAGAGATGGAGAAGAAGGACAGATGGAGAGAGGGATGGATGGGAGAGATGGAGAAGGGATGGAAGGGAGAGGGATGGAGAGGGATGGATGAGAAATGGTAGAGGGATGGATGGAGAGATGGAGAGGATGGACAGTGAGAGATGAGAGAGGACAGATGAGAGATGGAGAGAGGGCAGATGGAGAGATGGAGAGAGGATGGATGGAGAGATGGAAGAGAGGGACAGATGGAGAGAGATGAAGAGAGAAGGAGGACAGATGGAGATGGAGGGATGGATGGAGAGATGGAGAGGAGGAGAGGGACCAGGTGGAGGAGATGGAGAGAGGGTTCGGATGAGAGAGAAGATGGAGGAGGACAGATGGAGAAATGGAGAGAGGATGGATGGAGAGATGGAGAGGGACAGATGGAGGGCAGATGAGAGAAGGGGAGCGGGACAGATGGAGAGAGATGGGAGAGAGGGATGAGATGGAGAGATAGAGGAAGGATGAGATGGAGAGATGGAGAGATGGAGAGAGGGGTGGATAGAGAGATGGAGAGAGAGAGGGATGGGATGGAGAAAAGTGAGAGAGAGGGATGGATAGAGAGAGGGATGGATGGAGAGAGGGACGGATGGAGAGAGATGGAGCGGGAGAGAGGAGATGGATAGATGAGAGGGATGGATGGAGAGATGGAGAGAGGATAGATGGAGAGATGGAGAAGGGATGGATAGAGAGATGGAGAAAGGGATGGATGGAGAGATGAAGAGAGGAATGGAGAGATAGGAGAGAGGGGATGTGGAGAGGGATGGATGGAGAGATGGAGAAAGGAGGACATGGATGGGGAGAGGGATGGAGAGAGTGATTGATGGAGAATGAGAGGGACAGATGGAGGAGGTGGAGGGGTGGATGGAGAGATGGAGAGAGATGGATGGAGAGATGGACAAGGTGGAGAGATGGAGAGAGGAGGATGGATGGAGAAGATGGAGAGAGGGACAGATGGAGAGAAGGAGAGATGGAGAAAGGGACAGATGGAGAGATGGAGAGAGGACAGATGGAAGAGGGATGGATGGAGAGATGGAAGGGGTTGGATATGGAGAGATGGAGAGAGGGATATGGATGGAGAGTGTGAGAAGAGGATGGATGGAGAGATGGAGAGAGGGATGGATGGAGAGATGGAGAAAGGAAGAGATGGATGGAGAGATGGAGAGGAGGGATGCAGATGGAAAGATGGAGAAAAGGACAGATGGAGAGATGGAGAGAGGATGATGGAAAGATGGAGAGAGGGAAGAGACGGTAGAGTGAGAGAGGACAGATGGAGAAAGGGATATGGATGGAGAGATGGAGAGAGAAGATGGAGAGATGGAGAAAGGGACAGATGGAGAGATGGAGAGAGGGACGGATGGAGAGATGGAGAGAGATGGAAATGAAGAGGGATGGATGGAGATGGAGAGAGGGACAGATGGAGAGAATGGAGAGAGAAGATGGAGAAAGGGACAGCGGAGAGATGGAGAGATGGAGAGAGGATAGATGGAGAGATGGAGAAAAGGATGGATGGAGAAGATGGAGAGAGGGGTGAAGAGATGGAAAGGGATGGATGGAGAGATGGAGAGAGGGATGGATGGAGAGAGGGATATGATGGATGGAGAGAGGGATGGATGGGAGAGATGGAGAGATGGAGAGGGGATGAGATGGAGAAATGGAGAGAGAGGGATGGATGGAGATGGAAGAAAGAGGGATGGATGGAGGAGATGGAGAGAGGGATGTGGATGGAGAGATGGAAGGATGGATGGAGAGATGAGAGAGGGACAGATGGAGAGATGGAGAGAGATGGATGGAGAGAGGATGGATGAAGAGATGGGGATGGAGAAGGGATGGGTGAAGAGGTGACTGATGGAGAGATGAGAGAGGGACAGATGAGATGGAGAGAGGATGGATGGAGAGATGGAGAGGAGAGGGACGGATGGAGAAGATGGAGAGAGGATGGATGGAAAGGGAGTGATTGATGGAGAGATGGAGAGAGGGACGAAGATGGAGAGATGGTGGAAGGGAGAGGGACGGATGGAGAGATGGAGAGAGAAGGACGGATGGAGGGGTTGAGCAAGCGATTGTGGGATGAGGACCAGAGATGGAAGGGACGAGAGATGAAGGGGGGGATGGATGGAGAGATGGAGAGGGGATGGATGGAGACAATGAGATGAAGAGAGACGGATGGAGGAGATAGGAGAGAGGGATGGATGGAGATGATGTAGAAAGGGACAGATGGAGAGATGGAGAGAGGGGCAGATGGGAGAAGATGGAGAGAGATGGTGGATGGAGAGATGGGGACAGATGGGGAGAGATGGAGAGAGAAGGATGGATGGAGAGATGGAGAAAGGATGGATGGCTGGAGAAAGACACACCTCATCCGGTTGGGGGTAGTGTCTGCTCTTGGCTCAATCATCTCAGTCCACTCTGCTTGTTTTTGCAATCCCCGAGGACCAATTCTCTTCATCTGCATTATTTCCCCCAGCCAATCAGGAGCTTGGTGTTGCGCTTTAATCAGACAGATAGTCAGACAGGCAAGACACCCTCTCACCACAGGAGAATCCCTCTCCATGGCCAGCTCCTTGTCTGTGTGGATCTCCTTCATAAAGGTCCGTGAGTGGGTCCTTGGGGCACGGTGTCACGTGGTTGAAGACCCCCAGACCAGCTCCAGGGATGGCTGATGTCTCTGACCTCCAGGCCGGGCATCCAGGGTGGAGTCAGGCCCTGTCACTGGGGCCCCCAGAAGAGGGAGGCTGAGTGTCTGGGATGTGAAGAGGGGACCGTGGAGCTCACACTCCTCGATGAAGAAAACCCTCACAGACTGTGATAGAATGAGAAAACAGATTCTCTACACAATATAACACACTAACCATTGGTACAGATTGTTATCAGGTGTATGCTAACCAGTAGATAAAACAAGACATTAAACGGGGAATTTAACCAAAGATCTCAAAAAATACTGCATCTATAAAAGACCTTAAAATGGGATTAGCAAGAAGGGTTTTTACACATAGAATCACTGTATTTAGATTGAGACTCACAGAGGTGATCTTCGTCTCTCAGCTCCTCTTCCTCAGTATAGCTGGCTCTGGCTCTGCTGCGGATTCATACCTCAAGTTCTTACCTCTGACATCTGCTGCCTTAGCCATGCCCTCTTCATCTGCTCTGACACACACACCTGGGTCACCTGCGAAGTTGACGAGAGAGGAGGAAATGCGGTACAGGTAACAACAGTTGGTGTGGTCTCACACCTGAGTGGAGGTGTTTTACTCAAGATCCATATGTTACTACGGATTACTAATTAGGATATGTTCATGGAAATTAGCCAACATTATAAAATATCCTCTCTCCTCCGCTCCCGCTCTCCTCCTCTCCCCCCACTGTATTTCCCTCGTCTCTCCTTATCGCTTCCCCGCTCTCCCTCCTCTCCCCCACTGCTATATCCACTCCATCTCTCTTTCTCCCGCTCTCCTCCTCTCCCCCACTGTTCCCTCCATCTCTCCTTCGCTCCCGCTCTCCTCCTCTCCCCCACACTGTTCCCTCCATCCTCTCCTTCGCTCCGCCTCCTCCTCTCCCCCACTGTTCCCTCCATCTCTCTTTCGCTCCCATCTCCCTCCCTGCCTCTCCCCACTGTTCCACTCCATCTCCTTCGCCTCTCGCTCTCCTCCTCTCCCCCACTGTTCACTCCATCTCTCCCTCTCCGCTCCCTCCTCTCCCCCTCTCTCCCACTCTGGCTCCCATCTCTCCTTCCCGCTCTCCTCTCTCTCCCCCCTTTTCCTCCTTCTCTCTCTTCGCTCCGTTCTCCTCCTCTCCCTCTCTTTCCTCCTCCTTTCTTTGTCTTCCGCTCGTCTGGCGTCCCTACTCTCTCTCTACTCCCTCTCCTTCTCTCTCTCCAGTCAGCTCATCCAGGTGAGGTTGTATTGAAGTTCTCTCTTCCCATTTTGTAGCTTTATCCCAATCAGTCCACATCCAGGTGTTAATACGTGTCACCACTGGCCCTCTCTGCTCTCAGCTGTGGTCTTGGCCGGGTCGAGGTCAGACCCTATAATATATCACTTATAATATATAATGCCCATGTAGCAATGCTTTTATCCAAAGCGACTTACAGTCATGCGTGCATACATTTTGGTGTATGGGTGGTCCCGGATCGAACCCACTACCTTGGCGTTACAAGCGCGTGCTCTACCAGCTGAGCTACAGAGGACCACCTTTGGTCGCTGTGTACAGGGGCGTGGGTAAGGTTTGGGGTCACCTGTTTGTTAGATGTTCTGGTCATTTCTGAGCTAGTCGAGGTTTTGGGTGTGGCTGTGAGGTGTCAGAGCGTTTGGTTTTGGTTGGGGGATAGGAGGTTAAGGTCTGTGTCACAGTAGGGGTTAGGTCTCTGTGTTGAGGGTTTTGGGGTTAGGCTAGAGATAGAGGAGATACAGGACCTCTGTGTCCAGATGTTTTAGGTGTTCTGGACTGAGGGAGTTTTGATTTAGAGGGCTGCTAGAAGGTGTTCTGGACTGAGGGGTTTAGAAGTGGAGGCTGTAGAGGTGTTCTGGACTGCAGGGGTTTAGAAGTGGAGGCTGTAGGGTGTTTGAACTGAGGGGGTTTAGAAGTGGTTTGCTGTAGAAGGTGTTCTGGACTGAGGGGTTCGGAAGTGGAGCTGTAGAAGGTGTTCTGGTTGAGGGGTTTGAAGTGGAGGCTGTAGAAGGTGTTCTGGACTGAGGGGTTTAGAAGTGGAGGCTGTTAGAAGGTGTTCTGGACTGAGGGGTTTAGAAGTGGAGGCTGTAGAAGGTGTTCTGGGCTGAGGGGTTTAGAAGTGGAGGCTGTAGAAGGTGTTCTGGACCCAGGGGGTTTAGAATGTGGAGGCTGTAGAAGGTGTTCTGGACTGAGGGTTTAGAAGTGAGGAGGCTGTTGAAGGTGTTCTGGACTGGGGGGGTTTAGAAGTGGAGGCTGTGGAAGGTGTTCTGGACTGAGGGGGTTTAGAAGTGGAGGCTGTAGAAGGTGTTCTGGACTGAGGGGTTAGAAGTGGAGGTGTAGAAGGTGTTCTGGACTGAGGGGGTTTGAAGTGGAGGCTGTAGAGGTGTTCTGGACTTCTCCCTTCTCCTTTGGGTTTTATCCACTGCTGTTGTCTCATGGGTGAGGGGTCCATTCTTCCTCCTCCTCTTCCTCCACTGTGTCACTGGGAATCCTGTTGAGGGGTGGTCTATCTGCTCTCTCCCTCTCTCCACTCCCGGCGCTTGCCCTCAGACAGGGACCGGCGGCTGCGGACCTGGGGTGTATTCAAGAGGTGGAAAATCAGGAGTTTGCACATAGAAATATAATTAATAGAGCGGTCCACGATTCCCTGATCTACCTTACTAGACAGTTATCTCTGTTCTACAACATTTCTATCCAGAGGCTAATGTCCTGAAACAGGCCCCCTAAGAAACAACAGAAAGCATCATTTCTTCATCACAATAGTCATGGCCTCACTAGGGATATATAGTACCTACTGTAGCCAGCAGGCCAAGTGGTTTCCCTCTTCCTTGTTTCTGTAGCGCTTTTCTCTCCCATTTAGCCAAACTGGCCCCATTCACTCTAGGAGAAATACACACCTTCTGTGTCCTTACAGTCATCCTGGAAGAGTTAGCACCAGGCGGCCTGTTCAATAGGGCGACATCAGCCGGTCCTGCCAAATAGGGAAAAGGAAGGGATTTTTTTCTAATCAATTTATATCACGAAATAGTTATCAGTGTTGTAATCTGCGTCTGATCTGCCACGGTGCTCACACTGCCACTAAATGTCGAATCAGGCTAAAGTCGTGCTTCAAATGGCACCCCCCTTTTGGGGCTTGATTTCAGTCAGGTTGAAAATCGCCCAGAAGTCTGTCATAGACTCCCATGTAAAATCTATTTTTTCAAATTTCAGAGCCTTCAATACAATCTCAATGGGTGTCTGTAAGGCTTGCACTTACGCTTTCGTCATACGTTACGTAACCATGGGCGTAACTTGAGAAAAGAAGCGGTTGTTTGAAAGAAGTTCCTTTTGTCGGCGAACAAATGAAGATAAATTGGCAGCGAAACAATTAGGACAATCCTAGACCAAATTTAATAATTCAACAGGTTTTCTACTAAAGGGGAAAGTCCTACACCCGAGTTTTCCAAAAAGTAGCGCAGAACGAAAAAGACATTGCCACTCACTCAACTGGATAGAGGATACAGGCTAAGCTGTCCTTGCCTTTTGTGCCACAGTGAGGTATTTGATAATCACAGAAGTTTACTGGGGACTGAGACCAATGTAGAGACTTTGGACAGAATTGGATGTGGTATAATAAAGGCAGTTTATTCAGAGGTAAAGATATCTGGAATCGCGTTCACGGACCCGTTGGTCAACTCTTAGGGGAGCTATAAATTAGAAAGCCCCATTGCCCACCCTTATCAGATAAGAAATTGCTGCAGCTACATATATTTTTACATCCTGGCCCTTCATAGTTCACTATTTGCATCCTTACCAAAATAGTACATGTAACAGTTGTATACGCTGGAAGTGGAGATGCCATAGAAGCATTCAAAAAAGTAAACATTGCTGGGACACATTGCCGTTTTGAGAAGACATCGCGTTGCTAAGCGAAGAGATTTGTTGTGGTAAATGAACTTGGGTAGGAATTGCCAGGAACCTCCACGATAAGATATATGCATCAGCATTGCAGTCTCATGATTCTACTATACGTATTGCGATTGATACTAGCGGTTTTATTACGCACCCTTATGCTCATGTCCAATCAGACAGAACGAGTTTTGGTCAGTCATGGAAATAAAAGTGCTAGAAATTGGCTCCCAATGTGAAAAGATTGAGAACAAACACTATGAAGGAGGAACAATAATGGTGTTTTTGGTGCAGGTACAATAACTAGTCGCTAAAATATTGCGATATTGTGTCAATACAGTATGTACGTAAAGTATCACTATGTATCTCGATTCTTTCACCCAATCCCTCAAATTAACGGTAAATAACTGAAGTGTTTTTGCCCCACATTTACTAAGATGATTAGCTATGTCATTTTATTTGGTGGGATGATCGCATCTACAATAGTTTTACTGTCAATAATGTCTCCAAAAATGACGTAGGTGTCTCCAGTTGTGTTGACATTTTACAGTTGCGATGCGCATCCCATGAATCCACTTTCTGTAGCTCAGCTGGTAGAGCATGGTGCTTGTGCAGGTGGTGGAGTTCGATCCCGGGACACCCATACACAAAAATGTGTACACGCATGACATAGTGCGCGCTTTGGATAAAGCGTCTGCTAAGTAGCATATTATTATTATTATTATTGTCTGAGGCGCGGCCATTGTGTGTGCAGACAGTGCAATAAATGAAGTAGGTTGAATCTAGTAGTTCTGATCTTCTGATTGTGGTCTGATGAGTTGGGCGGTCCCCTCCACTACTGTCCACTGTTGCATTGGCCTGAAGTCTGGGTTCTCTGTCTTCAAATATTCAGCCTAAGAAAGGGGATTTTTGTGTGTGTGTCTGTGTGTGTGTGTATGTGTTTTTAGCAGTGATGATTGTGTGTGTGTGTGCTGTGTGTGTGTGTGTTTCCTTAGTGATGATGTGTGTGTGTGTGTGTTTGCTGCGTGTGTGTGTCCTCAGAGCAAGAACTTCGTGAGTTGGAGGAGCTGAGAGGCCTATTGGCGTGGAGTGTTGTCCTTGGCCACCCTGACAAGGCTGACAAGACAGGCCACTTTTGTCATTGTTATTGGATAGGAACAATACTGACCTATTCAATAGATCTGCTTCAACATTTTACTCAACATATCATATTCCATATTCACTATAACAAATATATTTACTGACATTAGCAGTGAAGCACATACTAGGTAATCCAGTGTGTGAAGTTTTGCGGAGTGTTTGGAAGTTAGCTTTTCGAGGCAAAGATGAAACTAGAGCTCCACCAACCCCTGGTAAGCCAACACTTTTAAGAATCATGTCAATAAATACTTCCTGGTATTGACTATATGCCTGCCCTCTTCATGTTGTTTGCTGGACATATCTTTTTTTAAAATGTGCGTTGGAGTCACCTAAATCCATCAGAACATTGCCCCTCCTGGGGAATTTTCCAGGGTACGCCACTGGTTAGCATAATACAGACGTGCCCACAGACACACATAGCATCGGCCTAGTTGATTTAATTAGCTTCAAGACATCCGAGACTTAATAGATGTTAGAAAACAAATTGACATTGGTGCTACCATACTGGTTGGCCTACTGTTGTCCGTTTGAACCTCACCTCATAACTAGAACTCATCTCTCTGCTGGTGTGCACGTGTTCGCTTTTGTCCTCTGCTGCCTAATAAAGCTAAAACAATACAATGAAGCAATTGGTAATTTCACGTTTCTGAATCGCCTTAAATCACGTACAATAGAGGCATCACGTAGGCATACTACTGGTGGTCTACCTGCCCAACCCAGGCGAGCACTTAGACGAGTTTTCACCCGACGTTCTCGAGGCGTTAGCCCCATTTCCGAGTAATGATTAGATAACTAGTGCACGCAGTTCGACATTTCGAATTAGAGAGTTATTTCGTTGATGTCTTTCTGACACTGTAATAAAATACGCACTAGTTACTAAGCCTATTATGTTTGGGTCGTGGGTGCCCCAGTGATGTAGGCCAACAGAAGTTTTCTTAATATTTACTTTTCTTGGCACCATACAATTGAGCCCTGCCGGTTCTGCCCTTAAGTGCAAGGTCAGTGACGTGCCTAGTTTATGATTTAACGCTTTCATAGCGGCGTTTAACCTACCATCCTCGGTGTAGGATAGATATGGTTGTTCCTGGAAGCTGATCTTAGGGCCAGTTTGAGTTAAAATGAGAGGTTTAGTTAGAATGAGAGGTTAGGTAATCTGATTCTAGATATATTCTTAATTCATTCCTTACTTGGATCTGTGTGGGATATTGGGTATATGTTGTGTGAAATTGTTAGATATTACTTGTTAGGTATTACTGCACTGTCGGAGCTAGAAGCAGAAGCATTTCGATTCACCCCACAATAACATCTGCTAAACACGTGTGTGTGACAAATAACATTTGATTTGATTTGATTTAGATCAGCAGAATCCACCCAGAGCGTCGTTAGACATCCATACAGTAGCATATCGCAGTCTGTTGCGTTTTCCCCAAGGGAGTAGCACTACCCGTAACAGTAGCCATTCTCCCCTAACCCCACGTCTCAGCGGTGTGATGGATAAAGCCTCCCCGACCACAGACAATCTCTGCCCGGATCAATGTCTCTGTGTCCCTGCAGACACCATCTGGGAGATGCCATGAGCTATCAGGTGGGTTATTTCTCACGCCTTCGCCGTCTCAGTACAGGTGAGAGTGTGGAAACAAGGGATAACGGAAAAGAAGGATAACATGAGAGTTACGGTTAAGCGCGAATTGACTACAAGCTGCTGGAGCGAACGGTGACGATTTGTGCTATCGTACGGTGTAATACAGTAGGCTGGATAGTGCACGATTGACCATCTCACCCATCACACCGACAGTGTCCCGGGGAATAACCCAACCACAGGTTTGGGAAATACCAGATACGGGCTTATCTGACGCAGGTGCACGTAATACAATAATTGGTCCTGTGTCCCCACGGTGTGTGTGTGTATGTGTGTGATTACATTAATTATTACTATTATTAGTTGTTTTATTCGTAACACCTTCAGTATTTCACTGTAGCTGATATTATGTTCAGGAATCTGGATCACTGACTCCAACTGTCTCAGTTTTGTCCTTAGATGAGTGACAGGCACATGTTTGGGTAGTGTAGGTCTATCCAGGAAACTACTACATGTACATAATGGCATTGTGTGTGTGGGTCAAATTAATGTTATAGGAAGGGGAAACGAACAGAAACACTGTTTTGATGATCTTAATTCAAAAGGCAATGTTTCAAGACTGTTCAGACAGTAGTGGTCCAGTATAGCGAGTGTGCTCATGTCTCAACCGTTCTGACAATGTTTACATTGACCTGTGTTGTGCTGAAGATGTTCATGTTCCTCTTCCCAGGGGGCTGTGCAGTGTCATCCACTCCTGACCTAAGGTGGATGCCATCCCCCTAGTGCTGATTTACACAGGTGAGAGAGGTTTGTGTGTGCGTTGTTCATATCACTAAATTGTTGCAATATAGCAACTTTAACGCAAAAAAGTCCAACTCCAAACACTGGGACATATAGTTAGAGTTCTGTTGGCAGCCATACAGATTGGTATAGATTGACTACTTTTCTCTCTCTCTCCTCCTCCTCTTCTACATTGTTCATTTCTGCAGGTGGTGCGGCAACCAACACACACACACAGCACACACACACAGAGAGAGAGAGAGAGAGAGAGAGAGAGAGAGAGAGAGAGAGAGATTAGGAACAGTGTGTATCTCTACTTACAGGAGAGTGCGAAGAGGGAGAAGAGGAGAGGAGAGAGGAGAGGGAGAGTCTGCCTTGACTACCTGGCTAAATTATCCCCTGATGGAAAAAATATTGTTGCAGGAATGATTTTTGGATAATCGAACGCCCAGGGCTTTTAAATTGCAGGCTCACGAGATTTATTCCTGTGAAAAGTTAAAACCGCACACACACACACACACACACACACACACACACACACACACAACCCAGAAATGTTAGTCTCATTATATTTCAAAGAAAATATATCGAGGATCTACAATGATGTGGAAGTCTCTTCTCCCCTCTCTCCTCCTTCTCTTCTTCCTCTCCCTCTTCTCTGCCTACTTCTGCTTCTCTTCTCTTCTCTTCTCTTCCTCTTCTCTTCTCTTCCTACCTCTTCTACCTCTTCTCTTCTCTTCCTCTTCTCTTCTCTTCCTTCTCTTCTCTTCTCTTCTCTTCCTCTCTTCTCTTCTACTTACTCTTCCTCTCTTCTCTCATCTACCTCATCCTCCTTCTCTCTCCTCTCATGCTCTGCTATCTCCTCCTCTCTTCTCCCTCTCCTCTCCTCCTCTGCAGTAGTGACCCATTTTCTCCACTCTCTTTCCTCCAGTCTCTCTCTTTTTCCTCTGGTTAATAGTTAATGAGTTTTTGGCAGATCCCTCCTGGGACCACAGGTTCCTTTTTCGGGTCTACAGGTACAGGGAGTGTGTGTGTGTGTGTGTGTGTGTGTGTCTTACAGTCAAATCCCACAGCACTTTCTGACACTGTGTGCTGTGATGGTCAGAAAGGTTAGAGGGTGTGAATCTTAAACCCTATATTTTATTCCAGGCTTAACTCTCTGCCTCTTCCTTTCCTCCCTATCTCTCTCCATTGTAATGAGCCCCTGTTGTGTGATGAACTGCTTGGACATGGTCCCATGAGAAAGAAGGAGGTGAGAGAGTGGTAGAAAGAGGTAGAAAGTTAGGAGAAGGAGAGAGAAAGATAGAAAGAGAGAGAAAGAGAAATGGAAACTTCACATTGCTTTTAAGGGCATTAAACTGCCCATTTTGTATATAATTTAGAGCAGTGTTTGACATAGAGGAGGAACTGTCTGATGGACACAGATAACTTGCATACGCAAACTGATTTGTAGGAATGCCCCTTCTATCTCTCTCTCTCTCTCTCTCTCTCTCTTTCTCTCTCTCTTTTCTCTCTCTCGCTCTCTCTCTCTCTCTCTCTCTCTCTCTCTCTCTCTCTCTCTCTCTCTCTCTCTCTCTCTCTCTCTCTCTCTCTCTCTCTCTGTCTCTCTCTCTCTTTCTCTCTCTCTCGATAATTCAATTTCAATTTCAATTTAAGGGCTTTATTGGCATGGGAAACATATGTTTACATTGCCAAAAGCAAATGAAATAGATAATAAACAAAAGTGAAATAAACAATCAAAAAATGTACAGTAAACATTACACTCAAAAAAGTTCCAAAATAATAAAGACATTTCCAAATGTCATATTATGTACAATCTCTCTCTCTTTCTCTCTCAGATAGGAGACTGATGTAGATGGAATTGATGAAGAGATCCATGTTTATCTTCTAACTCTTCTTCCTGCAGGAGATCCAAGCAGAAGGAAGGTTTTGAGGCTGCCCAAGCCTCACAGGACCACCCACCCCTTCTCTGGCCCCTCCCCCTCTCCACCTCTACCTGTCTCCTGATGTAGGTTCTGGGCCTGTATCCACAAAAAGAGTCTCGGAGAAGTGCTGATCTAGAGTCAGTTTAGCCTTTTAGTTCTGATGAATAAGATTGTATGGACAGATCCTAGTTCAGCACTCCTACCCTTAGGCACATGGTAGATATGGGGCTGGCCTGAGTTCATTAGATCATTGTTCTTTCCCAACCCAAACTAATTTGGGTCCTTGATTGCTCTTTGTCCACTTGCAGGTATGAGAACCCATTGCTGAGCGTAAGTATTACACTCCTTTAATGCGCTGTCAAGTTGTAGCTAAGAACATACAGTACTATAACTAACTTCTGTAGTTTCCCCCCACCCCTTCTCTCTCTCTCTCTCTCTCTCTCTCTCTCTCTCTCTCTCTCTCTCTCTCTCTCTCTCGCTCTCTCTCTCTCTCTCTCTCTCTCTCTCTCTTTCTCTCTCTCTCTCTCTACCAACCCTCTCTCTCTCTCTCTCTCTCTCTCTCTCTCTCTCTCTCTCTCTCTCTCTCTCTCTCTCTCTCTCTCTCTCTCTCTCTCTCTCTCTCTCTCTCTCTCTTCCCTCTCTCTGCTCCAGGGTTTGATGGAGTTATAACCAGTTTAATGTCCCTTAGGAACAGTAGTAATAAGCGGAGGACTTCTCGCCACAGTCATCCTGCTCTGTATTGTAGCAGTGCTGTGCTACTGCAGGCTCAGGTAACTTGTGTGTGTGTGTGTCTGTCCATGTGACTGTGTGTGCTGTTAATGCCTGTTTGTGTGCGCGTGTTTTATTGCATTCTTTCATAGAACAATAAATGATCGGAACAAAACCTCACTTCACTAATTTCAGTACTACTGCTGTAAGAAAAATAGAGTCGGAAGTGGACTTGGCCTCCGTGGCTGGAGGAGATGGAGGAAGGGAGACTCAAGGGGAGTTCAGGCTCCACTTTTGCCTGCAATGCGTGCAGCACCCACAGGATGGACACCCCCTGGCTGTCACCCCTCTCTGCCTGGAGCCCCTGGAGTTGGAGTACAGCACTAACACAAAACCCCTAGACCTAAACCTTCAGAGCTACAGTAGTAAGTTGGTAACACATCGAGGTGGAATGACTCATTCTGTTTCAATCATTCTATTTCATAGTGATTTGTGTGTTCCAGGTGGGCCCTTCCCCAGCTACTGCCCCACCTGCTACACAAGCTACGCCCGGGACTTAGTGGCGAGCTGCTGCAACGGAACAGAGCGGCTGGGATTCCATACGTATCACTCCTGACAGCCCCGAGTGTGTCAATCACTGCCCCTGTCAGACCACGCCGCAGGGTATCTTTTGACCGGCCAATCTTGCCCCTTAGCTACTATAGCCCTGTTGGCTTACTACCCTAACACACCCTGCACTAACAGAGCGCCCCTACAGCACTTTTTTACCGGTTTGACACACACACACTGACATCACACACACACTCATACAAACACACTCCTTCTCCCAGGGAAAAGAGTACCACACATCCAGGAGAGAGCCACCACTGAACCCACAGACAGAGCCTCCTGGTCGGGACAGAACCACAGAGCGGACCCTTGTCTGTTTGTGCGCGGTGTGGATCTGTAGACCATCTGGTAGCCCTACAATTGGAGGAGATGTTGGTTTTTAACTATGGGAGATTACTACAGATGATGTGAGAAGGTGAGCTGGAACAGCAACACTGTTGTTTTCTCTCTCTCTTTCTCTTTCTCAATGTCTTTCTCTCCCTCCTTTTCCATATTGTTCTCTCCATCTCTCTCCTCTGCCTGGAGAAACCTGATAATGTGAAAGAGGTGACTGACATAAGGGGCTATATGTGTTTTCAGTGCAGGTTTAGGTTTACGTCTGGAATGTCTAATTACAGTACATTCAACGACTAAAAAGCGCAAATATGTATTTCTTAAAGGAGCAGTATGAGTTTAAAAGGAGCAGTATTTCCCTTTTTGCCCCCTTTGACCCTTTAGGGAAAAAAAACATATCAAATGTGAAGTTTCACATTTGATTTTTCATTTCTTTTTTTGTAAAGAGATGCATTATGTATCATCCTGGCTACAACAATACAAAAACACATAACATTTTCGTCAACGAGGGCATCTGCTTGTCCAATTCAATCATGTTTCACTTAGGCTTACCCTTCAGTCTTCAAAACAAAAAAACAGAGTTACTGTACACTTACTAAAAGTTGTTAATTGTGACACTGTTGATAATATAGACTAGTATTGATAAAAGAGATGTTTTACTGTTTTCACACAATGCACTTTCCCTTTTCTACTTAGGTTTTGTCCCAAATGGCACTGTATTCCCTATATAGTGCACTACTTACTGAAACCAGGGCCCAATGGGTCTGGTCAAAATAGTCGCACTATCTAGAGAATAAGTGCTACATTTCGAATATCAAGCTACGTAGTCTTCACATCTTAGTCTTCCTCACTTCTTCCTCGTCCTTTTTGTGATTCTTTGTTAGAGAGTTTATGGGGAAATGGACATCTATCTGTTCATGTGCTGATTTACTGTAAAACTCAAAGTTTGTGTTCACTGCTATGTAGTCAGATATTCACACAAAAAGACCCTGCGTGTCTGCAATGAAGATAACTTTCATATTAAATTCACTAATTCTATAATATACAGTCCCAGTCGGAAGTTTGGACATACCCTACTCATTCCACACGGTTTTTCTTTATTTTTACATTTGTAAAATAATAGTGAGGACATCAAAACTATGAAATAACACATATGGAGATCGTGTAGTTAACCAAAAAAAAGTATTAAACAAATCAAAATATATTTTCTATTTGAGATTCTTCAAAATAACCACCCTTTGCCTTGATGACAGCTTTGCACACTTGGCATTCTCTCAACCAGCTTCATGAGGTAGTCACCTGGAATGCATTTCAATTAACAGGTGTGCCTTGTTCAAAGTTAATTTGTAGAATTTCTTTTCCTTCTTAATGCGTTTGAGCCAATCAGTTTGTGTTGTGACAAGGTAGGGGGGTATACAGAGGAATGGTCCTATTTGGTAAAAGACCAGAGTCCATATTATAGCAAGAACAGCTCAAATAAGCAAAGAGAAAGCGACAGCCCATTATTACTTTAAAGACATGGTCAGTCAAGAACTTTGAACATTTCTTCAAGTGCTGTCGTAAAAACCATCAAAAGCACTATGATGGAACTGTCTCACATGAGGACCGCCACAGGAAAGGAGGACCCAGAGTTACACTCTGCTGCAGAGATAAGTTCATTAGAGTTACCAGCCTCCAGAAATTGCAGCCAAAATAAGTGCTTCACAGAGTTCAAGTAACAGACACATCTCAACATCATCTGTTCAGAGGAGGCTGCGTGAATCAGGCCTTCATGGTCGAATTGCTGCAAAGGAAACCACTACTAAAGGACACCAATAAAAAGAAGAGACTTGCTTGGGCCAAGAAACACAGGCAATGGACATTAGACCGGTGGAAATCTGTCCTTTGGTCTGGAGTCCCAAATTGGAGATTTACGGGTTCCAACTCACTGTGTCTTTGTGAGGCGCAGTGTAAGTGAACGGATGATCTCCGCATGTGTAGTTCCCACCGTGAAGCATGGAGAAGGAGGTGTGATGTGGTGTGGGGGGTGCTTTGCTGTGGTGACATTGTCTGTGATTTATTTAGAATTCAAGAGCACACTTAACCAGCATGGCTACCACAGCATTCTGGCAAATTCACCCATCCCATCTAGTTTGGGCTTAGTGGGACAATCATGTTGTTTTTCAACAAACAATCAGGCAACACACCTCAAGGCTTTGTAAGGGATATTTGACCAAGAAGGAGAGTGATGGAGTGCTGCATCAGATGACCTGGCCTCCACAATCCCTGATCTCAGCCCAAGTGAGATGGTTTGGGATGAGTTGGACCGCAGAGTGAAGGAAAAGCAGCCAGCAAGTGCTCAGCAATGTGCAGGAACTCCTTCAAGACTGTTGGAAAAGCATTCCCAGGTGAAGCTGGTTGAGAGAATGTCAAGAGTGTGCAAAGCTGTCATCAAGACAAAGGGTGGCTACTTTGAAGAATCTCAAATATAAAATATATTTGGATTTGTTTTAAACACTTTTTGGATTTCACATGATTCCATAAGTGTTATTTCATAGTTTTGATAATCTTCACTATTATTC
The DNA here is from genome assembly GCF_020615455.1 of Coregonus clupeaformis. Classification (NCBI taxonomy): domain Eukaryota; kingdom Metazoa; phylum Chordata; class Actinopteri; order Salmoniformes; family Salmonidae; genus Coregonus; species Coregonus clupeaformis. The sequence continues at coordinate 88,715 of NW_025534784.1, forward strand.
TACAGTGGAAAATAGCTAAAGTAAAGAAAAACCCATACAGATGAGTAGAGTGTGTCCAACCTTTTGACTGGTACTGTGTATATTTTTTTACTTTTAAAAGTGAACTCTGAAAAATGACATCATCATAACAGCAGGGCAGCTTCCTGCTTACAGACAATTTGCACTGTTCGTTGGGACATGCCCATATTGGGAAGAGCCAGTGACAGATTAGCATTTTTGCTGTTGATGATGTCTCCATAAACAGGAAGTTGACCCGCAGTGTGTGATGGCGTCATGTAGCTGAGTCTGCAGCTTTAAAATGAACTCTCTGAAAGAAAAATTCCACGTTTAACTTTCACAATGTTTCGCTTTTGGAAAATAAATAAATATTTATATCAGCCTGGACACGTCTGTCTCTCTTCGCTAACAATTAATATACGCTGGGTGGTTTGAGCCCTGAATGCTGATTGGCTGACAGCCCCGTGGTATATCAGACCGTATACCACGGGTCGCGATGACTAAAACATGTATTTTTTGCTGCTCTAATTGTTTTTGTAAGCAGATTATAATAACAATACATTCCTCTCGGGGGTTTGTGGTATATGGCCAATATCACCGCGGCTAAAGGGGATGTCTCCAGGCACTCCGGCGTTGCGTCGTGCTAAAGAACAGTTCTTACGCTTTGATCACAACGACAAGCGTCATTGCATTTTGGTACACCAGAAGTACATTAATTTCCAATGGAGCGCTGCATTTGCCACATGCAGCATTGCGTTGCAGAGGCAGGTGCAGTGCGTTCTGCTGTGGTGCATACGTTGGATTTATCGAGCGGATGGGTCAAACTGTATGCGTCAGCGGGTTGACAGAAATGGTAGCCGAGAAGGTGAATGCTTTGAACTTTTTTTGCACACATATCTAGATGATGCTGCATACTATTTTTGTGCATTGGCCGCTTGAGTCGGTGTGTTCAAAGCTAGCCGTGGTATAATGGCCATATACCACACCCCCTCTGGCCTATGCTTAAATATTCGCCATTTTAGCAGACACTTTTATCCAAAGCGATACAGCTGTGTGCATACATTTATTATCCCCGGAATCGAACCAACTACTCTGCCGTTGAAAGCACCATGCTCTACCAACTGAGCACCACAAATTAAAAGCAAGACTCCAAAATAAATCCAAATCAAATCAAATTCTATAACACTGCGAATACAACAGGTGTAGACCTTACCGTGAAATGTTTACTGAGCCCTTAACCAACAATGCAGTTCAAGAATAGAGTTAAGAAAATATTTGTAAATAAACTAAAGTAAAAAAAAAAAAACATCTAAAAGTAACTCAATAACTGTACATAACAATAACGAGACCATATACAGAAGGTGGCGGTACCGAGTCAATGTGGGGGTTCGGTTAGTCGAGGTAATTTGTAAAGTGACCATGCATAGATAATAAACAGCGAGTAACAGCAGTGTAATATGACTAACACATGGCGGGTCTTCCTGGCGCATGGCGGGTCTTCCTACTTCCTACTCATAGAAATAAACAACAACACAATGCTAATCTAGATGCCAGTGTTTGTGCGTTGACAAAACCTGGATATCCTGTGGGTTTTCTTTAAAAGTAGTTGTATGGTGTAGTGTCCACGAGTTGTGTGAACAAGACTTGTTCATGATCACCTGTCTCCCTCTGTTGTTGGCAGATGGAATAACAAAGACAGCACTGCAACCTGGAGTCAGACTAGGCAGTTTTAAAGCGGTAATAGTAGAACAAATAGTAAAACAAAAGGATCATAAATGGTCAAAAAATAAGTAAAGACAATTTCATATGTTTGTCTTTGTTTTTGCCTTCTGTTAATTAGAGGCTCCTGGTTAGTCTGGAGAGCCGTCCCTGTGTTGTAGTTTAGAGATGTGATCCAATCTATTCGGCGCTCTGTGGGACACAATGGTTGCTGGGTTGGATATCGGCGAGTGACAGGTGTGTAAGAGCTGGAGAAAGAGAATGAGACAATGGAATATTGGGGGAAGGAGGGAATTGAGGAGAGGAGGGAGAGAATGATTAGAAAGAGGCAGAAGGGCTGGGGTTGTGGGAGTCGTAACATTCAGGCTGCATCCTCTGTGTTGTTGTGTTACTGCACCTGTTGGACTAGTTCACTACCTGTTGGACTAGTTCACTACCTGTTGGACTAGTTCACCACCTGTTGGACTAGTTCACTGCCTGTTGGACTAGTTCACTACCTGTTGGACTGGTTCTCTACCCTACCCACTGACAAAAAGGAGAGAGAGAGAGTGAGATAGAAAGAGAGAGAATTACTGCAAAAGCATCCTCTGTGGCCTGCAACAGTAAAACACCAAATAATGCATGCAGAGCAAATTAGGTAATACCCGCTAATTATCAAAATCCAGAAAAGAGCCGATTAAATTCTATAACCACTTAACGAAGCGATTCCCAAACCTTCCCATAACAAAGCCATCACCTACAGAGAGATGAACTTGGAGAAGAGTCCCCTAAGTAAGCTTGTCCTGGGCCTCTGTTCCCAAACACAAACAGACCCCACACAGCCCCAGGACAACAACAACAACAACAACAACAACACAATTAGGCCAACCAAATCATGAGAAAACATAAAAAATTACTTGGCACATTGGAAAGAACAAACAAAAAAACAGAGCAAACTAAAAATGCTATTTGGCCTAAACAGAGATACACAGTGGCAGAATACCTGACCACTGTGACCCTGACTTAAACTTAAGGAAAGCTTTGACTATGTACAGACTCAGTAGCATGGCCTTGCTAGTGAGAAAGGCCGCCGGTGAGGCAGACCTAGCTCTCGGCAGGCTATGTGCACACTGCCCCACAAAATGGGGTGGAAACTGAACTGCACTTCCAACCTCCCCTGCCAAATGTATGGCCATATTAAGACACATATTTCCCTCAGATTACGGCGATCCACAAAGAATTGAAAACAAACCCAATTTGATAAACTCCCTTATCTACTGGGTGAAAAACCACAGTGTGCCATCACAGCTGCAAAATGTGTGACCTGTTGCCACCAGAAAAGGGCAACCAGTGAAGAACAAACACCATTGTAAATACAACCCATATTTATGTTTATTTTTTCCCATTTTGTGCTTTAACTATTTGCACATTGTTTCAACACTGTATATATACATAATATAACATTTGAAATGTCTTTATTCTTTCCAAAACTTCTGAGTGTAATGTTTACTGTTAATATTTATTGTTTTATTTCACTTTTGTTTACTATCTACTTCACTTGCTTTAGCAATGTTACATACGTTTCCCCCAATAAACCCTTAATGTGGGTGAAATTGAGAGGAAAGAAAAAAAAAAAAAAAAGAAAAAAAGAAAGAGAGAGAGAAAGAGAGAGAAGAAGAAAGAGAGATAGAGAGTTTTGGTTTGCATCTTCTGTGTTGTGTTGAAAATATGGCCATAAGTATTACTGTACTGGCAGGACAGTTTAGACTCCTGACAAACCCCTTTCAGCCCCTAGCCTTCTGAACAATAGCACACTTGTGAGGAGAGGCACACACACACACACACACACACACACACACACACACACACACACACACACACACACACACACACACACACACACACACACACACACACACACACACACACACCCACACACACACACACAACACACACAATTTTCAACACACACACTAAACACTCCAGGGTAAATATCCTAAATACCAGCGCATAAACAGCATGAACCTCTCTCAGTTACAACACCAGGCATCGCTGATATGTGTTGTGTTGGCTGGGTTGGGGGGTTTCGTGAAGTGTGAATCTCTTTAGGGGGGCAATAGAAAAGGACTGAGAGGAGGGTGAGAAATGAGGCGGGGAGGACAGAAGTAGGTGTGCACTCTGTCACCACACACCTCATATTATAAACCCTGTCAAACCTGTCACTCTTCATATGTATGTGTTTCTGTGTGTGTGAGTCCCTCACTACTGTGCCTGCCTGCTGGCTTGGAGTGTGTTTGTGTCTATGTGTGTTTCATGCCCATGTTGGACTATGACCTTGGACTTTACCTTTTGGACTACCTGGGTTTTAGCTTTATAGCAGACTTTCCCTGTTTCTTACACCCGAGGTAATTTACCTGGCTTTCACCTGTTGCGATGTCACCAGGTTTTTCAAAGTGCCGTCTCATACCTGCTGGAGTTAAGCTGTCTCGGGTGTTGGCCTGTGTATATCTGGCTGACTGGGAGTTACTACCTCCTCTCATCTGTTGGAAATCTTTCACCTGTTAGAGGGAGCTCAGCACCTGTTAGAGGGAGCTCAGCACCTGTTAGAGGGAGCTCAGTACCTGTTAGAGGGAGCTTAGTGTACCTGTTAGAGGAGCTCGGCATTCCTGTTAGGGGGGCTCAGTACCTGTTAGAGGGAGCTCAGTACCTGTTAGAGGGAGCTCAGATACCCATTAGAGGGAGCTCATTACCTGTTAGAGGGAGCTCAGCACCTGTTAGAGGGAGCTCCAGTGCCTGTTAGAGGGAGCTCAGTACCTGTTAGAGGGAGCTCAGCACCTGTTAGGGGCTCAGTACCTGTTAGGGGAGCTCAGTACCTGTTAGGGGAGCTCCAGTACCTGTTAGAGGGAGCTCAGTACCTGTTAGAGGAGCTCAGCTGTGTATCAACAAGCGCTCCTCTCTGCTACTGGAGTTTACCTGTGTGAAGGAGTTTACCTGTCTGACTGGAACACCTGTTGGAATTCTGACCAGCTAATTAGGTGGAACTTCTCTCTCCTACCGCCGGGTTCACTTACCTGAGAGTGGGGGCCTGCATCCTCCAGCTTGTGTGTGTGTGTGTGTGTGTCAGGATGATGGAAGTGTCTATCAGTGGCGTTTGACGCCTCTCATCGTAGACCAGATGGCCGAGGAGGAGATACTTCGCCTGCCTGATGGCCGAGTCTATGCCCAACCACACGGTAAGACCACAACACTATCTACACCATAACACCAACCTAGCCAAACACACGGTAAGACCACAACCATACCACACCATATTCGCCCAACCACATGGTAAGACCCACAACCATAACACAACCATAGCCAAACACATGGTAAGACCACAACCAACACCTACCCAAAACACACGGTAAGACCACACCATTATACAACCATAACACAATTGCTGCTGTGTGGTAGGGCATGTGGTCATCACAACAACAACAACAATAAGAACAACAATCCTCTACTGCAGTATCTATAGGACAGCCCTCTATTGGCCATGCAGACTAAACTCTTGTGCCATCTCCCCCTGCTCTAAAGGATGACATTCACAGCAAGGACCAGGGTTACTAAGCATTTGCACCAGGTGTAAGATAGAACCTGTTGTTATCTTTTTTGGTGCTTGACTGTTACATATGAAAATGATTTTCTTCCATCGTTCTCTCTCCGCTCTTCTTCTCGCCCTCTCTCTCTCTCTCTTAATTCAATTCAAGGGCCTTTCTTGGCATGGGAAACATATGTTTACATTGCCAAAGCAAGTCTAAACGGATGAACAAAAGTGAAATAAACAATAAAAATAAAATTACACTCACACAAGTTCCAAAATACAGAGACATTTTAAATGTCATATTATGTCTATATACAGTGTTGGAACAAAGTGCAAATAGTTAAATACAAAAGGAAAATAAATCAACATAAATATGGGTTGTATTTACGATGGACTTTGTTCTTCACTGGTTGCCCTTTTCCGAACAGTCTGCAAATCTTGCTCTGTGATTGCACACTGTGTTTTTTCACCAAATAGATATCGGAGTTTATCAAAATTGGATTTGTTTTCCGAATTCTTTGTGTGTCTGTGTAATCTGAGGAAATACGTGTCTCTAATTTGGTCATATATTTGGAAGGAGCTTGGGAAGTGTCTTCTCTTCTCTCAATAGCAAGGCAATGCTCACTGGTCTGTACACAGTCAAAGATTTCCTTAATTTTGGGTCAGGTATTCTGCCACTCTGTACTCTCTGTTTATGGGCCAAATATAATTCTAGTTTGCTCTGTTTTTTGTAAATGATTTCCAATGTGTCAAGTAATTACACTACCAGTCAAAAGTTTGGACACACCTACTCATTCAAGGGTTTTTCTTTATTTTTACATTGTAGAATAATAGTGAAGACATCAAAACTATGAAATAACACATATGGAATCATGTAGTAAACAAAAAGGTTAAACAAATCAAAATATACTTTATAATTGAGATTCTTTAAATAGCCACCCTTTGCCTTGATGATAGCTTTTCACACTCTTGGCATTCTCTCAACCAGCTTCACCTGGAATGCTTTTCCAACAGTCTTGAGGAGTTCCCACATATGCTGAGCACTTTGTTGTCTGCATTTCCCTTCACTCTGCGGTCCGACTCATCCCAAACCATCTCAATTGGGTTGAGGTCGGGGGATTGTGGAGGCCAGGTCATCTGATGCAGCACTCCATCACTCTCCTTCTTGGTAAAATAGCCCTTACACAGCCTGGAGGTGTGTTGGGTGTGTCCCTGTTGAAAAACAAATGATTGTCCTACTAACCCCAAACCAGATGGGATGGCGTATCGCTGAAATGCTGTGGTAGCCCATGCTGGTTAAGTGTGCCGTAATTCTAAATAAATCAAAGACAGTGTCGCCAGCAAAGCACCCCCACACCATAACACCTCCTCCTCCATGATTTACAGTGGGAAATACACATGCAGAGATCATCCGTTCACCCCAAAGCGTCTCACAAAGACACGGCCGGTTGGAACCAAAAATCTCAAATTTGGACTACAGATCAAAGGACACATTTCCACCGGTCTAATGTCCATTGCTCGTTTTTCTTGTCCCATGCAGGTCTCTTCTTTTATTGGTGTCCTTTAGTAGTGGTTTCTTTGCAGCAATTTGACCATGAAGGCCTGATTCACACAGTCCCCCTCTGAACAGTTGATGTTGAGATGTGTCTGTTACTTGAACTCTGTGAAGCATTTATTTGGGCTGCAATTTCTGAGGCTGGTAACTCTAATGAACTTATCCTCTGCAGCAGAGGTAATTCTGGGTCTTCCATTCCTGTGGCGGTCCTCATGAGAGCCAGTTTCATCATAGTGCTTGATGGTTTTGCGACTGCACTTGAAGAATCTTTCAAAGTTCTTGAAAGTTTCCATATTGACTGACCTTCATGTCTTAAAGTAATGATGGACTGTCATTTCTCTTTGCTTATTTGAGCTGTTCTTGCCATAATATGGACTAGGTCTTTTACCAAATAGGGCTATCTTCCCCCCACCTTGTCACAACACAACTGATTGGCTCAAACGCATTAAGAAGTAAAGAAATTCCACAAATTAACTTTTAAAAGGCACACCTGTTAATTGAAATGCATTCCAGGTGACTACCTCATGAAGCTGGTTGAGAGAATGCCAAGAGTGTGCAAAGCTGTCATCAAGGCAAAGGGTGGCTACTAAATATATTTTGATTTGTTTAACACTTTTTGGGTTCCCAAAAAGCAATTCCATATGTGTTATTTCATAGTTTTGATGTCTTCACTATTATTCTACAATGTAAAAAATAGTAAAAAATAAAGAAAAATCCTTGAATGAGTAGGTGTGTCCAAACTTTTGACTGGTAGTGTATATTTGTTTTCTCTCTCTCTCTCTCTCTCTCTCTCTCTCTCTCTCTCTCTCTCTCTCTCTCTCTCTCTCTCTCTCTCTCTCTCTCTCTCTGTCTGGATCAGTTAGATTCCTGTCACTCAGACTTCATATCACTCCATCTCTGTTTGTGTGATATAACTTTCTCTCAATCAAACTTGGTTGCTGTTTATGTATGATGAGCCTGTGGACCTTTCTCTCACTCAAACTTGACTGTTGCTGTTCTACAGGTTCCCAGTAAGAAGGCCAAGCTGAGAAGAGAACCAGCGCAACAACAGAATGACCATAGACAGATACCAGGTAGGACCAAACCGTTAGCACTATACGTTTAAACCTAACCCCTCCCTCCCACCTCTACCCCACCACCCAACAATACCACAGATACCAGGTACAGCAGAACCCCACCCACTATCACTACTCCCCTCCCCACCTAAACAGGTAGCACATGCCACCCCCCCCCCTTACACCCAAAACCAGCACCTCTCTCTCTTTACCCTCAAATCCACCGGACTGTTTGTTCCACATTCTAGGCAATCTATAGGGAGAACCTAACTGTGTTCCATGTTCTGTGCGTTCTCTGGAGGTAGAACCTAACTTTGTGTTCTCTGTTCTGTGTGTTCCTGCAGAGGGAGAACTTGTCAGCTGCAGCTGGCCGGTGTCCGTCTGGAGCAGGAGAATGATGTTCTGGCCCACAGACTGATCACCAGCAAGATCTCCCTGAGGACCGAACTGGACCAGGTACACCCACTCAACTACCCACATCAGCCCCACGTTAACCCTTAGCCCCCTACTTCCTAGTCACTCCCCCTAGCCCCATACGTCCTAGTCACTCCCCCTAGCCCCCCTACCTCCTCGGCACTCCCCCAGCCCTCTAACTGTAGGCACTTCCCCCTAGCCTCCTACCTCATTTGCACTTTCCCTATGGACAATAACATTTTCTACACTCTTAGAAAAAAGAGTTCCAAAAAGCGTTCTTCGGCTGTCCCCACAGGAGAGCCCTTTTTGGTTCCAGGTGAAAAAGGGTTTTACATGGAGCGCAAAGGGTTCTACCTGGACCAAAAATAGTTATTCAAAGGCTTCTCCTGTTTAATGTTCTAGATAGCACCTTTTTTCTAAGAATGTAATCTAATCTAGCGCCTACCTCCTAGATACTCCCCTGGCCCCTATCTCCATAGGCACTTGTGTAGACAGACAGACAAAAAAAAAAAACAGACAACAGACAGACAGACAGACAGACAGACAGACAGACAGACAACAGACAGACAGACAGACAGACAGACAGACAAAGACAGACAGACAGACATCTGAGTGTGTTGGTGTACCCACAGGCGGAGGACAGAGTGGATGGGCTGACCAAAGAGCTGCTGAAGACCAGAAAGAGATTGAAGGACGGAGGTAGAGAAGAGGGAAGGAGGAGGAGGCTGCTCAGGTAATCTCTTCTATTCTATCCATCCTCCCTGTATGTTTTACATACTTCTATAAAAATGCCATAAATATGTAATATTGTATTCTATTTATGGTAATAATGTAATATTGTATTCTATTTATGGTAATAATGTAATATTGTATTCTATTTATGGTAATAATGTAATATTGTATTCTATTTATGGGTAATAATGTAATATTGTATTCTATTTATGGTAATAATGTAATATTGTATTCTATTTATGGGTAATAATGAAATATTTAATTTAATTTAATCTATTTACCGTTTCACAGTTGAAGGAGGTGTTAAGGAAAGAGCTGGACAAAGCCGATCCAGAGGTGAAGAGGAGCTCAGGCATCATCTCAGACTACAAACAGGTACAACACGCACGCACACACACACACACACACACACACAAACACACACAATCCTAATACTATGTTGTTCCCTCTGTCTGTCAGATCTGTTCCCAGCTGACCAGTCAGGTGGAGAGACAGCAGGCAGCACATCAAGAGGACCTGGACAAACTCAGGGTGAGGATGAATACTGTATGGCACCATCTGATGATGTCACAGTTTGACAATCACACAGTTTAATGATGTAATTTGTTCCGAATGGATATCACCCCTCACTCTGCATGTTCATAATAAAACACTTTTGAACTCTCTCTTGTCACACCCCTCCCACCCCTCTCCTTCCTCTCTCAGAATGCTGTGCTGGCGTGTTCTCGCTGCCGACAGGCTCTAGATTCTCCTATCATGGAAGGCTCCGGTTCCACAGCCCCGGACCAGAGAAGTATCAGCACCAGAGAACCAGACCAGCAGAGAGACCAGGAAACAGAACAAGACCAGCAGACTACTGGTAGCAGGGAACAAGACCAGGAGAAGGTGTGTCTGAGTGGCCAGGTCACAGAGCTGGAGAAGGAGCTGGCCCAGACTAAACTACAGATGGTGGAGGCCAAGTGCAAGATCCAGGTCAGTTTATAGCGTACACTACACACTTCAGAGTGTACACTACACACTTCATAGTGTACACTACACACTTCATAGTGTACACTACACACTTCAGAGTGTACATTACACACTTCAAAGTGCACACAACACACTTCATAGTGCACACTACACACTTCAGAGTGTACATTACACACTTCATAGTGCACACTACACACTTCAGAGTGTACACTACACACTTCAGAGTGCACACTACACACTTCAGAGGGTACACTACACACTTCATATTGCACATGTTCACAGTACATACAGTGGGGAGAACAAGTATTTGATACACTGCCGATTTTGCAGGTTTTCCTACTTACAAAGCATGTAGAGGTCTGTAATTGTTATCATAGGTACACTTCAACTGTGAGGGCGGAATCTAGAAAAAAAATCCAGAAAATCACATTGTATGATTTTTAAGTAATTCAATTGCATTTTATTGCATACGTAAGTATTTGATCACCTACCAACCAGCAAGAATTCCGGCACTCACAGACCTGTTAGTTTTTCTTTAAGAAGCCCTCCTGTTCTCCACTCATTACCTGTATTAACTGCACCTGTTTGAACTTGTTACCTGTATAAAAGACACCTGTCCACACACTCAATCAAACAGACTCCAACCTCTCCACAATGGCCAAGACCAGAGAGCTGTGTAAGGACATCAGAGATAAAATTGTTGACCTGCACAAGGCTGGGATGGGCTACAGGACAATAGGCAAGCAGCTTGGTGAGAAGGTAACAACTGTTGGCGCAATAATTAGAAAATGGAAGAAGTTCAAGATGACGGTTAATCAACCTCGGTCTGGGGCTCCATGCAAATCTCACCTCGTGGGGCATCACCATGATCATGAGGAAGGTGAGGGATCAGCCCAGAGCTACACGGCAGGACCTGGTCAATGACCTGAAGAGAGCTGGGACCACAGTCTCAAAGAAAACCATTAGTAACACACTACGCCGTCGTGGGTTAAAATCCTGCAGCGCACGCAAGGTCCCCCCTGCTCAAGCCAGCGCATGTCCAGGCCCGTCTGAAGTTTGCCAATGACCATCTGGATGATCCAGAGGAGGAATGGGGAGAAGGTCATGTGGTCTGATGAGACAAAAATATAGCTTTTTGGTCCTAAACTCCACTCGCTGTGTTTGGAGGAAGAAGAAGGATGAGTACAACCCCAAGAACACCATCCCAACCGTGAAGCATGGAGGTGGAAACATCATTCTTTGGGGATGCTTTTCTGCAAAGGGGACAGGGCGACTGCACCGTATTGAGGGGAGGATGGATAGGGGCCATGTATCGCGAGATCTTGGCCAACAACCTTCTTCCCTCAGTAAGCAGCATTGAAGATGGGTCGTGGCTGGGTCTTCCAGCATGACAACGACCCGAAACACACAGTCAGGGCAACAAAGGAGTAAGAAGCATCTCAAGGTCCTGGAGTGGCCTAGCCAGTCTCCAGACCTGAACCCAATAGAAAATCTTTGGAGGGAGCTGAAGGTCTGTATTGCCCAGCGACAGCCCCGAAACCTGAAGGATCTGGAGAAGGTATGTATGGAGGAGTGGGCCAAAATCCCTGCTGCAGTGTGTGCAAACCTGGTCAAGACCTACAGGAAACGTATGATCTCTGTAATTGCAAACAAAGGTTTCTGTACCAAATATTAAGTTATGCTTTTCTGATGTATCAAATACTTCATGCAATAAAATGCAAATGAATTACTTAAAAATCATACAATGTGATTTTCTGGATTTTTGATTCCATCTCTCACAGTTGAAGTGTACCTATGATAAAAATTACAGACCTCTACATGCTTTGTAAGTAGGAGAACCTGCAAAATCGGCAGTGTATCAAATACTTGTTCTCCCCACTGTACTTCATAGTACATACTCCTTAATGCACAGTACACACTTTTATGTGCACAGTACACACTCCATAGTGATATATGATGTGTTGTGTTGTCCCCTGTGTAGGAGCTAGAGCACCAGAAGGGGGTGCTGCAACGTGATCTCCAGACAGCTAGGAACAGCTGGCTCAGAAGACTGTGGGCCAACGGTCAGCGGAGGGGGCCTGCAGAGCAGCAGCCTACCCAGGGGGAGAGCCTCGGCGATGGGCGTTTCTCCATGGCCTTTCTCAGCCTGGAGTTCCAGGAGACTGTCATGGGCCCCCAGGGAGGCCCGGGGAGGCGTCTGACAAGAGATGGAAGGGGGAAACAGAGAGGACAGATGAGGGTTATTATGATGTTGAATTCAAGATGCAGAATTTAGCTTAGACATTCTGTGGAGATTTTATACCAAGTATTTATTGGATCATGAGCTCGTGGGTTCATCTAACAAACGGACATGGCTTTGCCCTTCGTCCAGTTGAACTAACTTGAACAAAGGAAACACTCTACCTTATATACCTTCCATTACCCTCTTCCTGGCATCCATCTGGTAAGTCTCCATGGGACTCCCTGTCTTTGATGTTCATTACTCTTTACCCCCAAGTCACTATCCTGCTCATCACTCATGCTATCCTAAACATCACTAATCTACCTTGACATAAGGAATGTAGACTTCATGACCCCAAACCACTTATCTCGTAACTCTACCTCTGTCCTCCACAATACTATGACATGACATCATTACAAGGGTATACATATATGTATTGGAATGATTATATATTCTCTTGGTGACTGTTTGTTTCTGCATTCTAGTCCCTATTTTGGTTTTATTTGTTTGTGTCATTTTTTACTTTCAATCTTTTTCTTGTACAGGAGTATTATGTGTGTTTTATGTATTACTTTGGCTGCGTTGGGTTGTCTCTTTCATAAAGCGTGTGAATAACTGAATCCAATTATCAAACTGTACTTTCCAGTGCTAACACTCCTTTCTGCATGCACACACATGCAAATGCAAACACACACACACCAACTCCAAAACATGTGAAAAATGTGGTGAATTTTCTAAACTCTTAGAACAAAACTCCAAACTATTAACACTTTTAATGCACCCAGTCTTACATTCAAAACCTTTCCTTGTAAATACATCTTTTGATTTGATTGTGATTTGATTTGTTACATAATAGTACGTCTCTGATCTTGTCAATATCAGATATTTTCAATCTTACTGTGAAGTAAAATCATAATAGTCATCATCATAGTAGTACATTCGAGTATATATCTTACTTTTTATGTTTCTACTTTACAGACATACATTTTCATTACGTAGTTCTCGAAATCTGTAGTAGACAAAAAGTTCACATGTAAAGTCAGCCAGGTCACCCGTGATACAAGTCAGTATTAGACATCCATCCATGTCTGAGGATGTTGCGAGATGACGTGAAACCGGCCACTAGGGGCAACAGTGAGCACTATTACCTTCAAGTAGGTTTCGGTTTTCGTACGCATCTGCCTCTGATTCCAAAGGTTGGAAGTTCAAATCCAGCAATAGAAAGTTGTTTTTGAGATTGTTTCCAGCCTATCCCAAGCCTTAACCCTTACCTTAACCATTTGGAGTTCATGCCTAACCTTATATTTCGGAGTTAATGCCTAAACTTAACCTTAAATACCTTGAAATTTGATGTTCGAAACAACTTCGAAATTTGGCGTTTGTGAAACATGGATGAGCGTCTAAATCTGAAGTGAGACTGTGAGAGCTAGTTGTGTAAGGTATAGGTTTACCAAACATGTAACTGATCATCAATTTAGATCAGTCTGATTAAATAATAATAATATAATAATAATAATAAGAAATATAATATCAAGTAATAGTAAAATGTATGTTAACAAAAGAGAAGAAAATCATATAAAAAGTTAGCATTATATTGGAAAGGCAATTACGTTATACGATCATGTATTGCAATGTGAAACATATTTCTAGATGAAACACTGATTAAGTTTGGTGAAAATGAGACTGTATGATTTTTGTGTGTTATACTTAGTCAATTGAAAATCTGCTTAAAGTTTTGAAACAACTGCCTTTTTGATGATCTGTTTTGAGTTTTGTACAAAAGTAGTAAAAATGTACCACATTGCCTGCTTGTGAAAATTGCACCAAAGCGATAAATAAAACTGTAAATCATCTTATAAACAAGGACTTTATTAATCACATTGAATTTCTTTGTACTTAGTAATAGACGAGACAGAATGGAGCACAGATGAAGGGAACAAGTTGAGCTGCGTCTTAAGTGACACTCTATTCCCTATAAAGTGCAATACTTTTGACCAGAGCAACATAGGACTGACACATAGGATTCTGGCCAAAATAGTGCATTATAGGAATAGATTGTTATTTGGGATACTACCTTTATGTTAGACAGCAAACCCCCCATTACACACACCAGGGTCACGTTCAGGACAGGAGGGGCAACATACTGAAAGTAAAGCTGACACAATTCTATTTACTCTACATGTCAGATAGAGACATGTTTGTTCATCATACAATACAACGTTCCACAATCTGAATGTGCTCCGCTGAATGAGGCAAAAGCTTCTGTTCTCTCTCTCCTATTTCGCTGTTTATCCTTTTCTCCTCTCCTCTTCTTACAAACACTTAAGAACATAGAAGTTGCAGGTCGTCCCACGCGGACACCCGCACAGCGTTCCGACACGCGCACCCTTGCGAACAGCGCACTGCTCGCCCGCGTCACACTGGAAACAAACAAACAGTAAAAAAATTGTATTTGATGATGATGATGATGATGATGATGAGGTGTGGCATCTGTCTCCATACTATTTGATTCTGACACATCTACGCCGGACTTCCCAGAACCAGATTAATCCTAGCAACTCCTAAACTATAGATAGAAAAACAGGCAATATAAGGCTAGACTCAATGAAGAAATAAAATGCCTGACACAGACAGGTTAACTACTTCAAAAACGGTTGATAATAGGACTTTAACCACTTTAAAATGGTTGACCATGTCTATTCTTACCGACGGCAGCCAGCCGAGCTTCTTCTCTGATAACGGCATCTGTTTGTTCTTCAGTTTCTCCAGAACCTCTTGCAAAGCTTCAATCTACATGACAGAGAACAACAAAAACGATGGGCTGATATAGATATAGCTAGAAAACAAGTAAAAAGAGAGGGATGCATAGGCTAAACTAACACACTGACAAACGCACAAACCAAACAACTTCACAAACATAAAAAAAATAAAACTTACCAGATCCTTCTCTTCTTGCGATTTGTGGGGGAACTCTAGAGCGCGAGTCTCAAACTCCAATGAGGTGTCGCCTTCAGCGAGACAGAGACACGTGCAGCAGGAGGCGGCGAGGAAGAGCAGTACAACGCTGGCCATGGTGCTGAAACAACCAGAAGGGATGGAGATACAGCGGAGACTCTGCAGGTGGTTAGCAGGGGCTTGGTGAACACTGGGCGGGTGAAGTGGGCTATAATTCGGGGTGATAGACGCGGGGGCTTGATTTTATAGAGTTTGCTGACATCATGCAGCTGCTGTAATATGTATGACCACTGTAATATGTATGACCACTGACATGAGCCGGCGACAGAGGTAACCACTGACCGGAGAGCGTCACACGCACATACACGCGCCAGAGGATGATGTGATGGGGAGGCGTTGTCTGATAGAACACCTCTGTTCACCTCTTTCCAATAATCACAGGTCACAGCCCCTGGCTGTTGGGACCAATCTTTAATCAGCATCCAATTTCCTCTTGGGTGTGTGTGTATGCCCTAACCTCTCATTTGGTCATTTGGTCCAGGATACCTGTGTACACAGTGAGCAGGCCTGAGACTCTACATCACAGGCTAATCTCACCACCATTAAAGAACCATCGTCTCTCTCTCTCTCTCTCTCTCTCTCTCTCTCTCTCTCTCTCTCTCTCTCTCTCTCTCTCTCTCTCTCGCGCACGCACACGCACACACCCAGACTATTTCTCAAGCAAGAATTCTGCTTGGGAGTGGTTTAAGTGGGGAGGGGAAAACTGAAAACTAGCTGTTATTGGCAGAGAAGTTTGGAACTCTCTTTGTCTATTAATCAATTTACCGCATTGTGATGTCACCATGGAAAGCTGAAACTCCCGCCCATGCAAACCTGCTGATTAGAAGGTCCTGTGTAGATTATATTTTCAACCAGCAACTATCAGGAAATAACGCTGATCGTTTCATCAGCTGTTGTTGTACAATACGGGGGCGCAACTTTGGTTTTTAGAAATGGGGGGTACATAATAATTATTATTCTTATATTTGTGTTTTTATCAAGTCTGATAAACACTCCAAACAGCCTACCCGACCGCTCGGAGGCGTCCACATGGTCCTAAAGCACACCCAGCCTCGTTTCGTATCACATTCCAATGATAAAACTGGGGGGGACAAAAATGTAATGTGGGCAGGACATGTCCCCCCCCCCCCTTGTGAAAGTTGCGCCCATGGTACAATATGATATAAAACACAGGAAAAACTGAATGTTGACTGCACTGGGCCTTTAAAGTTAACCTATTGATCCAGTGCAACCCAGCTGAACCAAAGTAGTCAACACTAGAAAATAAAGATTAGTCAGATATGAAGACAGCTGTGTTGTGTGGGCATTTGTGCATGTGTACTTTTGTGTGTGTGTGTGTGTTCTATTTGTCTGAACAGGATGCTTTTCAGATATCAGCACCTGCTAATATCATTGGAACTAATCTAATATTTACTGATGTTCGTTGGTTGTTGGTGGATTTCATGCCTAATACTTTGAATACATAATTATTGGTGAACTATATTAGCTTATGACCTGAAGTGACTTATTTGCTTGATGTCATAAATCCATACTGCCAAGATTTGTTGACAGTCACTGGCATGTAGCCTATCCTAATTTATGCTGACAGTGTTGTTGTTTGCCTCGACCAGTGTAAAGACACAGCACATCAGTTGCAACCTTGCAGGTGACTCAGTTTCCAATTCCCGTTACTGTGGGATAGTATTTGACTCATTTAGTCATTTTAGCCTATAAATCCACATCTAGAAGCCTATTTAACTACAGTACTAGGCACAAAGGTTAGAATTGGGCCATTTCGGCCTCATGGCAAGCTTGAGGTACTGTATGTTCCAGCTTTGGCTTTCAGTCTTTTCTGTCCCAGAACTGGGGCCCAGAGTTTTTCTTTCTGTCTTTTTCTGTCCCAGCTGGGGGCCCAGAGTATTTCTTTCTGTCTTTTCTGTCTCAGAACTAGGGCCCAGAGTTTTCCTCTAGTCTATTTCAAAGCAGGAGTTTCTCTCTCTGAGGTATGTGGAAAACCAGTAGAATGTAGCCTTAGTATGCTTTTAATGCTTGTCTTTCCTACCAGGTGTCTTTCATACCATAGTTCAGGACAGATACCAGGTATGTAGAGGCACAATGCAGACAACCGGTTAAGGAGGACCGTTCGTTGTTATCTTTTGTTGAATGTAATAAAATGTATCGTTTAGACCAAGCATTCTGATTGGTCAAAGAGGCGACAAGCCATGCCAATGCTGACATTATACCATAACTAGATGGAATCCCACACTACTGAACTTTGAAATCCTGTGGTTGAACAAAGATTTTACCTTTCACGAAAAAAAGACGCTTGAGAATGTTCTGATATCAAAGTAGCATTGGTTGCTGTTCATTGGTTGCTGGTGGACTTCATGCCTAATATTTTGAAGACAATTATTGATTAAATATATTAGTTTATGACCTGAAGTGAATGATTTACTTGACACTGTTGTTGTTTGCCTCGGCGGAGTAAAGACACAGCACATCAGTTGCAGTCTTACAGGTGTGTCAGTTTCCAATTCCCGTTACTGTAGGCTAGTGGTTTTCTTTACAGTTAGTCATTTCTGTTACTGTAGGCTAGTGGTTTTTCTTTACAGTTAGTCATTTCTGTTACTGTAGGCTAGTGGTTTTTCTTTACAGTTAGTCATTTCTGTTACTGTAGGCTAGTGGTTTTTCTTTACAGTTAGTCATTTTTGCCTGGATTAAACATCTAGAAGCCTATTTAACTAGTAGGTGTCACCGGTTTCGGCCCGAGGCTGCCTCTCTTCCTTGTTCGGGCAGGCTTCGGCATTCGTTGTCTCGGAATACTAGCTGCCACCGTTGTATGTTTCATGTTCGTTTGCTTTGGTCTGTTTGTTGTGACACCTGTTCTCGTTTAGCGTAATTAGTGTCCTATAAGTTTCTCGTTGTGTTTGTCTAGTGTTGTGTGTGATTGATTTATTTCTGTCGTGTGTTGTGCTTGTATTTGCTTATTCGCTCGGTTGAGCTTCACTCCACTTTGTTGGAGCGTTTACGCACATGTTTAGTGCGCCTTTTGTTTGTGTCGCCTTCGTGCGTAGTTTCGCTCGGGCAAGTTTTGTTTATTTTCCTTGTTGGAATTTGAACTAAAGTCTTTTGGACTATACTTCGGTGTCCCTGCGCTTGTTCCACCACTACACCCACCTACAGCATTCTTGACAGAATCACACACCATCAAGAATGGAATCAGCAGGAGCCGCAGCAGCCGAGGCGGGCTGGAGGACAAGATCCGTGAACAAAGTGACCAGATCCTGCAGATGGGGTCCGACTGCAGGAGGTGATCACCACCATCCGAGGCTGGGGACTCCTCCACCGCCATCCTCCCCTGCCAGCACCATCGGCCAGTCAGCCCATTCCCGTTCCGGGAACCCGAGGAGTTCGGCTCTCGCTCCCGAGGGGCCTACGGTGGGACCGCGGCCGGGTGTCAGATTCCTTCTCCAGGTGGAGCTGTACCTGGCCACCGTGACACCCGGCGCCCTCGGGACATGAGAGCGTGTCCGCCCTGATCTCCTGCCTTTCCGGGAAGGCGTTGGAATGGGCCAGCGCGGAGTGGAGGGGATCGGCGCGGATACCATCACCTACGGCGAGTTCTCCCGCCGCTTCAGGGCGGTGTTTGACCATCCCCGGACGCGGCGGGGAGCGTCTGGTCTTCCTCCGGCAGGGGAGGAGGAGTGCCCAGGAGTTCGCCCTAGAATTCCGTACTCTAGCGGCAGATGCAGGGTGGAATGAGCGGGCTCTCGTCGGTCACTACAGATGTAGTCTTCGGCGGGGGCGTCCGTCGGGAGCTGGCCTGTAGGGACACCAGCCTCTCGTTCGACCAGTTGGTCGACATGTCCATCAGGCTGGATAACCTGCTAGCTACCCGCCGGACGTTCCGAGGGGTCGTCCATTTCACCCTCCAGCGCCTCCGAGCCGTGCCCCATGGAGCTCGGGCGCTGGCTAGAGGGGGGGGTCGAAGCTTACGGGGGGTCCATCTCCTGCACCAACTGTGGTCGGGGAGGACACACCGCGGCTGGGTGCTGGGGATGGCCTCCTAGGAGAGGGACGACAGGTCCCGCACTGGGGATTCCTTCCAGGTGAGTAGGCGCCCCCACTCACCCAGAGCTCTCTGTTGCACATTTCTGTATACCTGTGCGTTTTCCACAGGTAGCACCTCATTCCCAGCATAGGCGCTGGTAGATTCAGGCGCGGCTGGGAATTTTGTTGATAAGAAGTTTTGTTTAGCCTTAGGGATTCCCCTTCTTCCTGTTGATGTCCCTTTCCCGTTCATGCCCTAGATAGCCGTCCGTTGGGTGCGGGCTTGATCAGGGGAGGTCACTGCGCCACTTAGGATGTGTGCGCGGGGGGGTCATCGGGAGATGATTCAGCTATTTCTGATTGGCTCGCCTGCGTATCCGGTGGTGCTGGGCATGCCCTGGTTGAGTACCCATAACCCATCTATTTCGTGGCAGGAGAGGGCTCTGATGGAGTGGTCTGCCCAGTGTGTGGAGTCGATGTTTGGGCGTTTCGTAGGGGGCTACCTCGGTGGAGAGTCCAAACCAGGTGCCCGCTTGCACGTTCCCCCTGAGTATGGGGATTTGGCTGTTGCGTTTAGTAAGTCGAGGGCGGCGCGGTTGCCGCCCCATAGGCAGGAGATTGTGCGATAGACCTCCAGGCAGGAGCTGCGCTCCCACGGAGCCATGTGTATCCTCTGTCTCAGGAGGAGAAGAAAGCTATGGAGACTTACATAGCGAATCTCTGAGACAAGGATAATACGGCCTTCCACTTCCCCTGCGTCCTCGAGTTTCTTTTTGTGAAGAAAAAAGATGGTGGTTTCGCCCGTGCATCGATTACCGTGGTCTCAATCAGATCACGGTGAAGTACAGATTATCCACTCCACGCTTGATTGCGACCATGACTGAGTCATTGCATGGGCGCGTTTCTTCACTAAATTAGATCTCAGGAGCGCGTACAACTAGTGCGCATCAGGGGGGCGATGAATGGAAGACAGCCTTTGTAACACCTCGGGCCATTACGAGTATCTTGTCATGCCATACGGGTTGATGAGCGCTCCGTCAGTTTTCCAATCATTCGTGGATGAGATCTTCAGGGACATGCAGGGGCAGGGGGTGGTTGTGTACATAGATGACATTCTCGTGTACTCGCCTACCCGTGTCGAGCATGTGGCCCTGGTGCGCAGGTGTTGCGGAGGCTGGTGGAGCGCGACCTGTATGTTAAGGCAGAGAAGTGTCTGTTTTTCCAGAGTCGGTCTCCTTTTTGGGGGTATCAGTTGTCCGTCAGGGGGTGAAGATGGAGGTGGGCCGGGTGTCAGCCGTGCGTAATTGGCAAACACCAACCACTGTGAAGGAGGTGCAGCAGTTTTTGGGGTTTGCAAATTACTACCGGAGGTTTATCCGGGGGGTTTTGGACAGGTGGCAGCTCCCATCACGTCTCTTTTGAAGGGGGTCTGGTGCATCTGCAGTGGTCTGCCGAGGCGGACAGGGCGTTTGGGAGGCTGAAGGACCTGTTTACCTCGGCCCCGGTGCTGGCGCATCCGGATCCCTCTTTGCCATTTCAGGTAGAGGTGGGCCGCGTCTGAGGCCGGTATAGGAGCCGTGCTTTCTACGGTCAGGCGCGCCACCTAAACTCCGCCCCTGTGCTTTTTATTCCAAGAAGCTCAGTCCGGCAGAGCGAATCTATGACGTGGGGACAGGGAGCTGTTAGCCGTGGTACAGGCCCTAAAGGTGTGGAGGCACTGGCTTGAGGGGGCTCAACACCCTTTCCTCATTTTGACGGACCACCGTAACCTGGGTACATCCGGGCAGCGAGGAGGCTGAACCCTCGTCAGGCTAGATGGAATATGTTTTTGACCGGTTTACATTTAAGATCACGTACATCCCTGGGTCACAGAGCAGTAAGGCAGATGCGCTGTCTCGGCGGTATGACACGGAGGAGAGGTCCGTGGAGCCCACTCCCCATACTGCCGGGTCGTGTCTGGTGGCACCGGTAGTGTGGGAGGTCGATGCTGAGCTCGGCGGGCGTTGCGCACCCGACCCTATCCACCGCCCAATGCCCGGAGGGTCGGGAGTGCGTTCGCTCGAGGTTCGGGATCGATTGATCTATTGGGCTTACACGTCACCCTCCTCTGGACACCCTGGTATCGGCCGGACAGTGCACTGTCTTAGTGCCAAGTACTGGTGGCCCACGTTGGCAAGGGATGTGAGGGTTTATGTTTCCTCCTGCTCGGTGTGCGCCCAGTGTAAGGCGCCTAGACATCTGCCTAGGGGTAAGTTACTACCCCTGCCCGTTCCTAGCGACCATGGTCTCACCTCTCGGTGGATTTCTTACTGACCTTCGTCTTCACAGGGGAATAACACTATACTGGTGCGTTGTGGACCGGTTTTCTAAAGGCCTGTCGTTTTCTCCCCATGCCGGGCCTTCCTACCGCCCTGCAAACTGCCGAAGCACTATTCACCCATGTGTTCCGGCACTACGGGGTACCGAGGATATTGTGTCTGATCGGGGACCCCCAATTTACCTCCAGGGTCTGGAGAGCCTTTATGGAGCAGTTGGGGGTCTCGGTGAGCCTCACCTCGGGTTACCACCCGGAAGTAATGGGCAGGTGGAGCGCGTGAACCAGGATGTGGGTAGGTTTCTTAGAACATGCTGCCAGGACCGGCCGGAGGAGTGGGCAAGGTACGTTCCCTGGGCCGAGACTGGCCCAGAATTCCCCTACGCCATTCCTCCACTAACCTAACCCCTTTCCAATGTGTGTTAGGTTACCAGCGGTTCTGGCACCTTGGCAGCAGAGCCAGATCGAGGCTCCTGCGGTGGATGAGTGGGCGCGGCGCTCGGAGGAGACATGGAGCGCTGCACACGTCCACCTGCAGCGGGCCCTCCGGCGTCATAAGGCGGCGCCGATCTCCACCGCAGTGAGGACCGGTGTACGCACCTGGTGATCGAGTCTGGCTCTCTACCAGAAACCTGCCCCTCCGCCTGCCCTGTCGGAAGCTTGGGTCGGCGGTTTGTAGAGCCATTTAAAGTCTGAGAAGGTTGAGCGAGGTGTGTTACAAATTACAACTACCTGTTGAATATAAAAGTATTAACCCCTCGTTCCATGTGTCCCTTCTCGGCCGGTGGTAGCTGGCCCACTCCAAGAAAGTGAGATCAGGGAGACTCCTCCGCCCCCTTGGACATCGGGGGCACCGGCGTACTCCGTGGGTCCATCTTGGATTCGAGGCGTCGGATGGGGGTCTCCAATATCTAGTGGAGTGGGAGGGAGTGCGGTCCGGGAGGAGCGGTGCTGGAGTGCCGAGAGAGACATTTTGGACCCGTCTCCTGGCGGAATTCCATCGTGGGCACCCGGCCGCACCCTGCTCCGCGTCCTCCGGGTCGTCCCCGAGGCCGGAGTCGGCGCACGTCTGGAGCCGCGCGTCAAGGGGGGTACTGTCACGGTTTCGGCCGAGGCTGCTTCTCTTCCTTGTTCGGGCAGGCTTCGGCGTTTGTTGTCTCGGAATACTAGCTGCCACCGTTGTATGTTTCATGTTCGTTTGCTTTGGTCTGTTTGTTGTGACACCTGTTCTCGTTTAGCGTAATTAGTGTCCTATAAGTTTCTCGTTGTGTTTGTCTAGTGTTGTGTGTGATAGATTTATTTCTGTCGTGTGTTGTGCTTGTATTTGCTTATTCGCTCGGTTGAGCTTCACTCCACTTTGTTGGAGCGTTTACGCACATGTTTAGTGCGCCTTTTGTTTGTGTCGCCTTCGTGCGTAGTTTCGCCTTCGGGCAAGTTTTGTTCGTATTTTCCTTTTTGGAATTTGAACTAAAGTCTTTTGGACTATACTTCGGTGTCCTGCGCTTGATTCCACCACTACACCCACCTACAGCATTCTTGACAGTAGGCATAAAGGTTAGAATTGGGCCACTATACATACAAAAGATGTTGACTTTTCCAACAGTCTGACTTTGAACATCTGTAAGAAAACCAAAATAAGGGAGACATACAGTTGAAGTCGGAAGTTTACATACACCTTAGCCAAATACATTTAAACTCAGTTTTTTACATTTAATCCTAGTAAATATTCCCTGTCTTAGGTCAGTTAGGATCACCACTTTATTTTAAGAATGTGAAATGTCAGAATAATAGTAGAGAGAATGATTTATTTCAGCTTTTATTTATTTCATCACATTCCCAGTGGGTCAGAAGTTTACATACACTCAATTAGTATTTGGTAGCATTGCCTTTAAATTGTTTAACTTGGGTCAAGCGTTCCAGGTAGCCTTCCCCTAGCTTCCCACAATAAGTTGGGTGAATTTTTGGCCCATTCCTCCTGACAGAGCTGGTGTAACTGAGTCAGGTTTGTAGGTTTGTAGGTTTGTAGGTTTGTAGGCCGCTTTTTCAGTTCTGCCCCCAAATTTTCTATAGGATTGAGGTCAGGGCTTTGTCATGGTCACTCCAATACCTTGACTTTGTTGTCCTTAAGCCATTTTGCCACAACTTTGGAAGCATGCTTGGACCCATTTGCGACCAAGCTTTAACTTCCCCTGACTGATGTATTGAGATGTTGCTTCAATATTTCCACATAATTTTCCTTCCTCATGATGCCATCTGTTTTGTGAAGTGCACCAGTCCCTCCTGCAGCAAAGCACCCCCACAGCATGATGCTGCCACGGGCTTCACGGTTGGGATGGTGTTCTTCGGCTAACACCCCCTTTTTCCTAAACATACGATGGTCATTATGGCCAAACAGTTCTATTTTTGTTTCATCAGACCAGAGACATTTCTCCAAAAAGTAAGACCTTTGTCCCCATGTGCAGTTGCAAACTGTAGTCTGTCTTTTTATGGGGTTTGGAGCAGTGGTTTCTTCCCTTGCTGAGCGGCCTTTCCAGGTTATGTCGATATAGGACTTGTTTTACTGTGGATATAGATACTTTTGTGCCTGTTTCCTCCAGCATCTTCAAAAAGGTCCTTCGCTGTAGTTCTGGGATTGATTAGCACTTTTCGCGCCAAAATACGTTAATCTCTAGGAGACAGAGCAGCGTCTCCTTCCTGGCGGTATGATGGCTCTGCGTGGTCCCATGGTGTTTATAATTTCGTACTCTTGTTTGTACATATGAATGTGTACCTTCAGGCGTTTGGAAATTGCTCCCAAGGATGAACCAGACTTGTGGAGGTCTGCATTTTTCTCTGAGGTCTTGGCTGATTTCTTTTGATTTTCCCATGATGTCAAGCAAAGAGGCACTGCGTTTGAAGGTAGGCCTTGAAATACATCCACAGGTACACCTCCAATTGACTAAAATGATGGCAATTAGCCTGTCAGAAGCTTCTAAAGCCATGACATCATTTTCTGAAATTTTCCAAGTTTTTTAAAGGCACAGTCAACTTAGTGTATGTAAACTTCTGACCCACTGGAATTGTGATATAAGTGAAATAATCTGTCTGTAAACAATTGTTGGAAAAAAGTACTTGTGTCATGCACAAAGTAGATGTCCTAACCGACTTGCCAAAACTATAGTTTGTTAACAAGAAATGTGTGGAGTGGTTGAAAAAGCGAGTTTTAATGACTCCAACCTAAGTGTATGTAAACCTCCGACTTCAACTGTAATTACTGTTTGGATAACCTTATTAACTATTATGTATACATTTTTTTACAAATATTTTTTACTTTTGTTTTTACTCTTTATGCGTCGCACTGCAGAGAACACCGGAAGAAGAATTATCACTGAATTATCACAGTGAATTATTGTAATGTTTGTTTATGTGTCAATTAGTCCCATAAGGGATGGGTTGCCAACTGCCGATTTGACACAAAATTAAAATTGCATTAATTCATACATTAATTCATAGGATGCCACTTTTCCAACAAGTCAGTTCATCAAATTTCTGCCCTGCTAGAGCTGCCCCGGTCAACTGTAAGTGCTGTTTTGTGAAGTGTAAGCGTCTAGGAACAACAAAGGCTCAGCCGCAAAGTGGCAGGCCACACAAGCTCACAGAATGGGAAGCAAGTCCCTGCAGCAATGTTCCAACATCTAGTGGAAAGCTTTCCCAGAAGAGTGGAGGCTGTTATAGCAGCAAAGGGGACCAACTCCAGCATTATCATGTTGAAACATGAGGTGATGGCAATGAGCCTCAGGATTCGTCATGGTATCTCTGTGCATTCAAATTGCCATCAATAAAATGCAGTTGTGTTCGATGTCCGTATTTTATGCCTGTCCATACCACAACCCCACCACCACCATGGGGCACTATGTTCCTAGCGTTGGCATCAGCAAACCACTCGCCCACACGATGCCATACATGTGGTCTGCGGTTGGAGGCGGCCTATGGTAGAGAAATGAACATTACATTTTTCTGGCACAGCTATGGTGGGCGTTCCTGCAGTCAGCATGCCAATTGCAAGCTACCTCAAAACTTGAGACATCTGTGGCATTGTGTTGTGTGACAAAAGCGGCACATTTTAGAGTGGCCTTTTATTGTCCCCAGCACAAGGTGCACCTGTGTATTGATCGTGCAGTTTAATCAGCTTCTTGATATGCCACACCTGTCAGGTCGATGGATTATCTTGGCAAAGGAAAAATGCTCACTAACGGGATGTAAACAAATGTGTGCAAAATAATTGATAGAATAAGCTTTTTTGGCATATGGAACATTTCCGGGATCTTTTATTTCAGCTCATGAAACCAACACTTTACATGTTGCGTTTATGTTTTTGTTCAGTGTAGATGTTTTATTAAACCTTAGTATGTTATTTATTGCTTGTGTTTCCTACCAGGTGTCGTTCATATCATTGTCCCTCGTTATCGGCGTCATGAGTGTCAGTGCTGTGAGGTCCAGTCTGTTGCTTGTTAATGAATTTTGTTCTCAAGTTGACTTAATGTATTGGTTTTACTAAAAGGTAATAAAGTACCATTCTATTCTATTTTTTAGTTTATTGTTCTTTCAGCATTAATACAGGCTTTTTACAAACAGTTGTCATTAAAAACCCTGAATTACTTTTCTGTTACAATAAAAAAACATAAATGTTCAAACTAAACTTCAAAGTAATAAAAAGGAATATGCTAAATTTGTACATTCTATTTGATTCCATTCTATTCAAAGGCAGCTTCCACTGCTACTCGACTTCAGCTTTCCATAACCACTGCAACCGCCAGGGACCCACCATACTTGTGGCCTACAAAAAGACTGGGTTTGTTTTCGGAGGTTACATCAGTGAGGACTATGCCGAGACTGGACAGGCGATCCACGATGATAAGGCCTTTCTCTACAGCATGTCTGACCAGAGAGAAAAGCCACTGCGTGTGTCCAGTACCAATGGCCAGTACTGTTTCCCAGATGCAGCCTAATGTTGGTGCCTTGTGGTTTCTGAATTGCAATAAAGCACAGGTCAGTTGTATCCCAGGAAATCATTACAAAGTCAATGCTGCAGAGATGTATGGCAGCAACCTGGTGTTGACCGAGTGTGAGGTCTACAGAGTGAAGGGTGAGTGACAGTCACCTGGGACACATTTCACATGGTACCCTACTTCCTTTATAGCGGACTACTTTTTCTACTTTTTTAATGTAATGAACAGGATTAGATTTACAGACCTTTCAAGAGAAACGCACTTTGGACATCTGAGTAAGTATTACTGTCTTTGAACATAACCACACACATGCCTGTACACCACATACCAAAAATATAGCAATTCGGTTATTATTGAAAGTTGTAGGAATAGAGAACAGTTGAAGGAGACCATCCAGAACTATAGGCCTGAGGCAAAGTCAGTGGTTCAGGCCAGAGTTCTGTTGGTGTCAGTCGGGGCTGGCAAGTCCAGCTTCTTCAATTCCATCAACTCTTTCTTCAGAGGAAACATTGCCAGGCCATCGCTGGCAGTGCAGACAGAAGCCTCACCACACGGGTGCGGTGTGTGTGTGTGTCTGTGTGTGTGTGTCTGTGTGTGTGTGTGTGTGTGTGTGTGTGTGTGTGTGTGTGTGTGTGTGTGTGTGTCTGAAAGCAACATTTTATGTGCTGACTATCTTGTCTTTCCATAGTTCCGTACCTTCTCCATTAAATCAGGGAAGGCGGTAAGCCTCTACCCCAGGTCCTGTGTGACACCATGGGCCTGGGGGAGGCTATGGGGAGGGTTTGGACATGGATGACATAGTCAGCATATACAAGAGCCACGTTCAGGACAATACCAGGTATGTAGAGGACTACGCCAAACACGGTTGAGGGGGACCATTCGTTGGTATCTTTTGTTGAATGTCATAAAACTGTCGATTAGACCAAGCATTATGAATGGTCAAAGGGCGACAGAGTCGTGCCGATGCTGACAATATACCATAACTAGATGGAAACCCACACTGCCTGAACTTTGATATCCTGTGGTTGTATTGCCTTTCACAATAGAAGAAACTTGAGAAAGTTCTGACAGCAAAGTAGCAAGATGTCAGGCTTTCATATTTACCAAGTTCAGCTCACCCTAGAGCGTTGGACCAGTTCTGGAAGATCCCTGACTCATAATTCTGTCTCTGTTTGTCATTTTACGTTTAACCCCATGGCTCCCTTGCCGGATGTATCTGGAAATCGCAAGCATGCAACTCTGAGCGACCAGATCCACTGTGTGGGGGCGTGGTGGGCGCCAGTCAGTTTCTCTGATGTCTGCTAAGATGGTGGATAAGTTGGCTGCTATCCCCAAGAAGAGCAATCAGAAACCGTGCCAGGAAATAAAACCAATGCATCGATTGCTGCCATACCTTGTCCATAGACTGCTTACAGGGTTAGGAAACCAATGTGTCATTTTGTAATTTGGGTGAAATATTCCTTAAGGTAATTCCTAAATGTGTTTTGTGTCTTTCAGACCCAGGAGTTGAGTGCGCCCCTGAGCATTCCTGTGTCTTGTATTCAGCCAGTGAAGAACTACAGCCAGGAGTGTGATCTGGATCAGGACACTGATATCCTGCTGCTCAGTGCTCTGGACCAGATGTTTAACTATGCTGACTACTTCTTCGAAAAATCAGCCAGAGGAGCCTGAAGAGCTGCACGCATCGAAGCCCCCGCCCCAAACCTGAGTCAACAGAGACAAGTACTGTTACATGCACACAATAATGCGGTTATTGTGGATAGTCAGATTAATTTAATAATTTGATTTAAATGTTTACTTGCTTTGCCTAGAATAACTATTTCCCTAATGATCCTGTTTGCATGGACACATCTGATATCAGACTATGTGATGGCACACTGATAAATGCAGAAAGTTGCCAATCAAAATAAGCGATCTACCACAGCAACCATGTTCTTTTTTGGGAAGAATATTTGATTCTGAGTTCGGACATGTAAAGTTTGTATGTGAAAACTACTTAGAGCGTATACATTCAGTTGTTCCAAACTCACTTCACTCCCACTAAAGACGGAGGATCGCTCGTGGTGCTAGCACTTACACAGATGAGCGAATACATCACTAGCGGCGATTAAGGTGTTTGCTTGCTTCGATTTTGACCTTTACGCCAATTAAGATAAGCAGAGTAAAGGTGTTTAATGACTATTGCGTAATCAGCCTACTGCCATAATCAGTTTAATATCAAATTATTAGTGTGGATGTAAACATACTCAAAGAAGATTGTTTGACTTACCTATATTTCCTGGGTAAGATGTAGTAATGCGACCAAGTATAGGGTTTCGTGCATCTATATGTTGTTGGTCTGTGTCTATCTTCTCCAAAAACCCTTACTTTCCGGCCATGTTAATAAGGTCCAGATGGATTGAGGTAGCTCACCTGTACTCCGCGGTCAGCCAGAGGTGGGGCACCCCATCTATAGTCCCGTTCCCCAGCTTCTAAGATACTACTGTTGTGGAAATTCAACACAGGGACACTCAAAGTCAATATTCAATGAATCATTGTTTATTAACAGCAAGCTGGATGGGTCACAGTCAAACTTAGATGCATAAATGGCCGGTCTGAAGTGAGTTCCCCGGGGCAGTCCCGTTAGATCCTTTATATACTGCTTGAACCCACGTATAGGCATAGGGTTGGTTCCGGCATGTGGCTGAAACCATCTTATATCTTAACTTATAGGACATATTCTGGGTGTTCTGCCAGATGGTGCTAGGGAGGGGTCATGTCGAACCCCCTCATATCTTTACCAAGCACAGGCAGGAACCAAGGATTATTTATGACACTAAGACAAGATGAACATTTTCAAGGCTGTCTCTTCACAAGATAAAATCATCCATCACACTACTTTCATTATTCAAGACATTATCAGCATTGTTGTTGCTGGTTAATGTTTTTACCATAGTCCTTTAATATTTAATTAAAATGATTTACTCTTCTGCTTTAACTCAATGATTGTTGTAAAATTTTTGCTGTTTGTACCAGGCTGCATCTCTACATGAGTCTTATGTTGGATGTCTCTCACTGTCTGTGCCAGGCTGCATCTCTACATGAGTCTTATGTTGGATATCTCTCACTGTCTTTCTGAAAGTTTGGACAACTGTAGAGCAAGTCTGAGTGAGTCAGGCCCTAGATATGTGACAGATATTTATTCAGTAATTAGTGTTGTTATATGAAAATACTGTATTGAACAAAGTACAATGAGCAGTATACAGTTGAATGTCTTATCTGACCAATAGCAGCACAGACTCTGCAGAGATGTGTTGGTAGACAACCTTACTACATACACATATTGTATTTAGTACAATATACACTGAGTGAACAAAACATTAAGAACACCTCTTTCCATGACAGATGACCAGGTGAATCCAGGTGAAAGCTATGATCCCTTATTGATGTCACTTTTTAAATCCCCACTTCAATCAGTGTAGATGAAGGGGAGGAGACAGGTTAAAGATGGATTTTTAAGCCTTGATACAATTAGACATGGATTGTGTGTGTGTGCCATTCAGGGGTGAATGGGAAAGACAAAATATTTAAGTGCCTTTGAATGAGGCATGGTAGTAGGTGCCAGGCACACCGGTTTGTGTCAAGAACTGAAACGCAGCTGGGTTTTTCACACTCAACAGTTTCCCATGTGTATCAAAAAGGTCCACCACCCAAAGGACATCAATATTAGGAAGGTGTTCCTAATGTTTTCTATACTCAGTGAAAATTGTAACTGGGAAAGTCAGAATGGAATAGCCTCGGAGAATTAAGATAAAAAGGTTTATAAAGCAATAACTAAAAGTTACCATTTAAACACATCTAGGATCAGTGTATTGCCCTGATCCTAACCTTAACCATTAGAAGGTCAAACCCAAAACTGACTTCAGATCAGTAACACACCTACACCCCTAGTCACTCAGACTTCTGGTCCCCAGCCTGATCATCAAAGTAGTCGTCAGTGTGGCGAACATCTGGACCACGGCAGTAAGCAGGAGGATGTCTGGTGGATGTCCCAGCTCAAACTCACGACTGTAGTTCTTCACTGGCAGGACACACGACTAGGACACACCCAACAAACACTCACCTCGCGGGTCTGAAAAAACACACACACACACACGGCATATGAGCACACGTGCAGACACACACAAATGCATGCACACACACGCACACACATTCACGAAACACACACACACACACACACATATGGTTGACGTTAAGTACGTGGTGTACTATGTGTGAATAGTGATTCATTCCAGACTCAGCCATGCACTCACCATCCTCTCTATGTAGTGGCTGAGGTAGGCGTTAGTCAGGTCTTCTCTCACTAGGGACAGGCCTCATCCACCTTAGTAAGCAGGACCAGCTGGGGAACACCTAGTGACACAAAAAAACATGTTAACACACACACATGCACAGACACGCACAGACACGCAACACTCACTTCCTTCCTTACCCAGCTTGTATCCCCTTGCGGATGGCGGCGAGCTTGTCCACCATCTTGGCAGAGAGCAGAGTGACCTTGCAGGCGTCCAGTACGTAGACCACACAGTGGATCATGTCCTTCAGGCTGGGCGACTTACAGTACCCAACACCATCCGCCTGGACAGACATGGGCCGGTTGAACTGGGGGAAACAGGACATCAGCCCTCAAGATAAAGACAGTGCCTTCGGATATTCAGACACCTTGACTTTTCCACATTATGTTCGTTACAGCCTTGTTCTAAATATGATTAAATATTTTTTTCCACTCAGCAATCTACACACCATACCCCATAATGACAAAAGCGAAAACAGCTTTTTTAGAAATATTTTCTAATTTATTTAAAATAAAAAACAGAAATACCTTATTTACATAAGTATTCAGACCCTTTGCTATGAGACTCAAAATTGAGCTCAGGTGCATCCTGTTTCCATTGATCATCCTTGAGATGTTTCTACAACTGGATTGGAGTCCACCTGTGGTAAATTCAAATGATTGGACATGATTTGGTAAGGCACACATCTGTCTATATAAGGTCCCACAGTTGACAGTGCATGTCAGAGCAAAAACCAACCCATGAGGTCGAAGGAATTGTCTGTAGAGCTCCGAGACAGGATTGTGTCGAGGCACAGGTCTGGGGAAGGGTACCAAAACATTTCTGTAGCATTGAAGGTCCCCAAGACCACAGTGGCCTCCATCATTCTTAAATTGAAGAAGTCTGGAACCAACAAGACTCTTCCTAGAGCTGGCCGCCCGGCCAAACTGCTTCGAGGGAGAAGGGCCTTTGTCAGAGAGGTACAGAACCCGATGGTCACTCTGACAGAGCTCTTAGTTCCTCTGTTGAAATGGGAGAACCTTCCAGAAGGACAACCATCTCTGCAGCACTCCACGAATCAGGCCTTTATGGTAGAGTGGCATGGTAGAAATTATATTGGAAGAGCGACTGCAGATTCTTTCAAGCAACAACTTTATTATAAGATTTGCAAAAATGAAGCAATCAACAACCACTCAAATGGTTCATGGTTGAAAAGCTCAATGAACAGAGTGGTCTCTCTCCTTTTATAGAAAGTATATCCTCGTATCTATGTGACAGTTAGCAGATGTGCAGAACAGGCCCTGGGAACAGAGTTGTATCGCCACCATTCTCTGTTCCTCCCTGCAATTCCCACGTAGCTACATTCCTGCCGATCGTTAACACAGGAGGTCACATACTGCGGTCGTACCCAAATGACTCATAAATCTGTACGCTCAGATTTATCACACATGACAAGTTTGTATCAGTAAATAATACTAGAATATAACAATGGACAATCTTTAAGTAAAAAACAGCATAGTATGTCTAATTAAACAGTATAGTATGTAATGGATATCAATTTCCTCCACAGTGGCAGGCGGAAGCCACTCCTCAATAAAGGGCACATGACAGCCCGCTTGGAGTTTGCCAAAAGGCACCTAAGGGCTCTCAGACCATAGAAACAAGATTCTCTGGTCTGATGAAAGCAAGATTGAACTCTTTGGCCTGAATGCCAAGCGTCACGTCTGAAGAATCCTGGCACCATCCCTACGGGGAAGCATGGTGGTTGGCAGCGTCATGCTGTGGGGATGTTTTTCAGCGGCAGGGACTGGGAGACTAGTCAGGATCAAGGCAAAGATGAGACGGAGCAAAGTACAGAGAGATCCTTGATGAAAACCTGCTCAAGAGCGCTCAGGACCTCAGACTGGGGAAAAGGTTCACCTTCCAGCAGACAACGACCCTAAGCACACAGCCAAGACAATGCAGGAGTGGCTTCGGGACAAGTCTCTGAATGTCCTTGAGTGGCCCAGCCAAAGCCTGGACATGAACCCGGTCGAACATCTCTGGAGAGACCTGAAAATAGCTGTGCAGCAACGCTCCTCATCGAACCTGACAGAGCTTGAGAGGATCTGCAGAGAAGAATGGGAGAAACTCCCCAAATACAGGTGTGCCAAGCTTGTAGCGTCATACCCAAGAAGACTCGAGGCTGTAATCACTGCCAAAGGTGCTTCAACAAAGTACTGAGTAAAGGTTCTGAATACTTATGTAAATGTGATATTTCAGTTTTTTATTGTTAATACATTTGCAAACATTTCTAAAGATTTGTTTTTGCTTTGTCATTATGGGGTATTGTGTGCAGATTGATGAGGGGAAAAAAAACGAATTTATCAATTTTAGAATAAGGCTGTAGCCTAACAAAATGTGGTAAAAGTCAAGAGGTCTGAATACATTCTGAATACACTGTATACTGCTACTGCTACTGCTATTGCTACTATCAACCACATGCTTTTCCTACCATGAGGCTGGTGCTACTTTAAGTCGGAGGACAGGCTCATTGTAATGCCTGGAATGATTGGTATCAAACATATGAAATCATCTTTTTGATACATTTCTATTCATTCTATCTTCCTCCACCAGCCACCACTGCTACCATTTGCCAGTTTTACTCACCTGGTACCGGTCTTGTACGTGGCCCTTCAGGATACTGGTGATGTCATCTATATCCAGCCCTGCGCTGGTCCTTCCTCCAGGCCCATGGTGTCACATAGGACCAGAGGGAGAGCCTTCCCCACCCTGCTCTGCCTTGATGCTGTAGGTACGGAACTACAAAGAGAGTTGGAATGTTAAGTCCAGTACAATAGTGATGCTCCAGAGGTTTGTATAACCAGTAGTTTTGAAAGTAGTGTTCCACGAGCCAAAAATGGGTCCCTGAAAATGTTGCACAACATACAATATGTTTTGTAAGTGCTTAAAGAGCAATTCACCGCTTTTCAACCTCATGTTCATTATCTCCATATGTGAAAACAACGCATTTCTTCGTTTTGTGAAAAAAAATAGAAAGTTAAAAGTTCTACTTGTTCTATGCAGTGGGGGTGGTCTTGGATGGTTGAGGGGCAGCTCTCGGGGGGACTGTGGGAGGGTCTTGGATGGTTAAGGGGGCGCTCTCGGGGGACTGTGGGAGGGTCTTGGATGGTTGAGGGGCGGCTCTCGGGGGGACGTGGGAGGGTCTTGGATGGTTGAGGGGCAGCTCTCGGGGGACTGTGGGAGGGTCTTGGATGGTTGAGGGGCACTCCTGGGGGACTGTGGGAGGGTCTTGGATGGTTGAGGGCGGCTCTCGGGGGGACTGTGGGAGGGTCTTGGATGGTTGAGGGGTAGCTCTCTTGGGGACTATGGGAGGGTCTTGGATGGTTGAGGGGCAGCTCTCGGGGGGGACTGTGCGAGGTCTTGGATGGTTGAGGGGGCAGCTCTCGGGGGGATTGTGGGAGGGTCTTGGATGGTTGAGGGGCACTCCGGGGGGACTGTGGTAAGGTCTTGGATGGTTGAGGGGCAGCTCTCGGGGGGACTGTGGGAGGGTCTTGGATGGTTGAGGGGCAGCTCTCGGGGGACTGTGGGAGGGTCTTGGATGGTTGAGGGCGGCTCCGGGGGGGATGTGGGAGGGTCTTTGATGGTTGAGGGTAGCTCTCTTGGGGACTGTGGGAGGTATTGGATGGTGGGGGGGGCAGCTCTCGGGGGGACTGTGGGAGGGTCTTGGATGGTTGAGGGGCAGCTCTCGGGGGGACTGTGGGAGGGTCTTGGATGGTTGGGGGCAGCTCTCGGGGGGACTGTGGTAAGATCTTGGATGGTCGGGGGGGCAGCCTCGGGGGACTGTGGGAGGGTCTTGGATGGTTGGGGGCAGCTCTCGGGGGGACTGTGGGAGGGTCTTGGATGGTTGGGGGCAGCTCTCGGGAATGGGAGGGTCTTGGATGGTTGAGGGCAGTTCTCGGGGGGAACTGTGGGAGGGTCTTGGATGGTTGGTGGCCTGGCGGTTGGGAGCTTGGGCCAGTGGCCCGAGAGGTCACTGGTTCGGTCCGATTCGACTTGGTGGGAGATCTGTTGATGTGCCCTTGGCCGGGCGCTTGACCCTGGTTGGTCCTGTGGGTCACTCTGGATGGGAGTGTCTGCTAGATGACTGAGCGTAATGTAAATGTTGAGCAGCTTCACTGCAGATAGGGTGTATGTTTAAAAATGCAATATATATACAGTGGGGAGAACAAGTATTTGATACACTGCCGATTTTGCAGGTTTTCCTACTTACAAAGCATGTAGAAGTCTGTAATTTTTTATCATAGGTACACTTCAACTGTGAGAGACGGAATCTAAAACAAAAAATCCAGAAAATCACATTGTATGATTTTTTAAGTAATTAATTTGCATTTTTATTGCATGACTAAAGTATTTGATCACATACCAACCAGTAAAATTCCGGTCTCTCACAGACCTGTTAGTTTTTTCTTTAAGAAGCCCTCCTGTTCTCCACTCATTACCTGTATTAGCTGCACCTGTTTGAACTCGTTACCTGTATAAAAGTCACTGTCCACACACTCAATCAAACAGACTCCAACCCTCCCACAATGGCCAAACCAGAG
Organism: Coregonus clupeaformis; assembly: GCF_020615455.1. Taxonomy (NCBI): domain Eukaryota; kingdom Metazoa; phylum Chordata; class Actinopteri; order Salmoniformes; family Salmonidae; genus Coregonus; species Coregonus clupeaformis. Next base: position 124,202 of record NW_025534784.1, read on the forward strand.
AGCTGTGTAAGGGCATCAGGGATAAAATTGTAGACCTGCACAAGGCTGGGTGGGCTACAGGACAATGGCAAGCAGCTTGGTGAGAAGGCAACAACTGTTGGCGCAATAATTAGAAAATGGAAGAAGTTCAAGATGACGGTCAATCACCCTCGGTCTGGGGGCTCCATGCAAGATCTCACCTCGTGGGGGCATCAATGGTCATCCAATGCACGCAGCCCCGTCTGGTGTTCAACCTTCCCAAGTTCTCTCCGTCACCCCGCTCCTTGCACTCCACTGGCTTCCAGTTGAAGCTCGCATCTGCTACAAGACCATGGTGCTTGCCTACGGAGCTGTGAGGGAGCGGCACCTCCGTACCTTCAGGCTCTGATCAGTCCCTACACCCAACGAGGGCATTGCGTTCATCCACCTCTGGCCTGCTGGCTCCCCTACCTCTGCTGAGCACAGTTCCCGCTCAGCCCAGTCAAAACTGTTCGCTGCTCTGGCACCCCAATGGTGGAACAAGCTCCCTCACGGAGCCTTAGGACAGCGGAGTCACTCACCCACCTTCCGGAGACATTTAAAACCCCACCTCTTTAGGAATACCTGGGATAGGATAATGTAATCCTTCTACCCCCCTTACCCCCCAAAAAAAAATACACACAAAAAAAACAAAAAAAACATTGTAAAGTGGTTAACCCACTGGCTATAAGGTGAATGCACCAATTTGTAAGTCGCTCTGGATAAAGCGTCCCTGCTAAATAACGTAAATGTAAATGTAAAATGTCATGAGGAAGGTGGGATCAGCCCCAGAACTAACGGCGACCTGGTCAATGACCTGAAAGAGCTGGGACCACAGTCTCAGGAAAACCATTAGTAACACACTACGCCGTCCTGGATTAAAATCCTGCAGCGCCACGCAAGATCCCCCCTGCTCAAGCCAGCGCATGTCCAGAGCCCGTCTGAGGTTTGCCAATGACCATCTGGATGATCCAGAGGAGGAATGGGAGAAGGTCATGTGGTCTGATGAGACAAAAAATAGAGCTTTTTGGTCTAAACTCCACTCGCGTGTTTGGAGGAGAAGAAGGATGAGTACAACCCCAAGAACACCATCCCAAATGTGAAGCATGGAGGTGGAAACATCATTCTTTGGGGATGCTTTTCTGCAAAGGGGACAGGACGCCTGCGCCGTATTGAGGGGAGGATGGATGGGGCCATGTGTGGCCAACAACCTCCTTCCCTCAGTAAGAGCATGAAGATGGAGTCGTGGCTGGATCTTCCAGCATGACAACGACCCAAAACACACAGCCAGGGCAACTAAGGAGTGGCTCCGTAGAGAAGCATCTCAAGGTCCTGGAGTGGCCTAGCCCAGTCTCCAGACCTGAACCCAATAGAAAATCTTTGGAGGGAGCTGAAAGTCTGTATTGCCCAGCGACAGCCCCGAAACCTGAAGGATCTGGAGAAGGTCTGTATGGAGGAGTGGGCCAAAATCCCTGCTGCAGTGTGTGCAAACCTGGTCAAACCTAGAGGAAACGCATGATCTCTGTAATTGCAAACAAAGGTTTCTGTGCCAAATATTAAGTTCTGCTTTTCTGATGTATCAAATACTTATGTCATGCAATAAAATGCAAATGAATTGCTTAAAAATCATACAATGTGATTTTCTGGATTTTTGTTTTAGATTCCGTCTCTCACAGTTTAAGTGTACCTATAATAAAAATTACAGACCTCTACATGCTTTGTAAGTAGGAAAACCTGCAAAATCGGCAGTGTATCAAATACTTGTTCTCCCCACTGATATATATAAATATATATATATATATATATATATATATATATATATATATATATATATAATAATAATTTCATCAAAAGTACAAAAATATATACAGTGATTATCAAACACTATGAGATTTGTGGTGGCGTGGAAGCAAGAAAATACCCTCCCTCTGGCTATAAACTCATTGCAGGTTTTGAAAATCACTGTGTTTTTTAAACTTATAATCCTACTCTGTGATGTCACAGAGAAGTATTTTTTGAACATTTATTTAATCTTTCTAACCACAGATCACAGAAACACGCCATTTTCCCATACGTAGACACTGATATGGAGCTGGAATAATTAATATGAGGTGAAAAGTGGCGTAAGTGCCCTTTAAGATCCCGGACTGCATCTTTAAGCCACAACCACACACACACTCATGCACGCCCACACACAGTACCTGTGTGGTGGAGGCTGTTGCCTGCGCTGCCGGTGTTAGCCTGCCCGGTAACATGTCCTTTGAAGACAGAGTTGATGGAGTTGAGAAGCTGGACTTGCCAGCCCCGAGCCGGACCCACCAGCAGAACTCTGGCCTGGACCACAGACTTTACCTCAGGCTTATAGTTCTTGATATAGTCCATCAGGCGGTCCTTGGTGCTAGAGATGGATGGAGGGATGGAGAAAGGAAGAGAGATGGGTGATAGACTTGATTGATTGATTAATTGAAGTATATTGACTGGAACAGCAGAAGTAGTACTAGATGCATCAGTAGTTGCAAAGTATTATGATTTTTGTACCACTTTTTGCGATTTAACATACCCATATCCTTCCCAGTCAATTTTCCTCCAAGGAGTCTCCAGAAAGCCTCCACAGTCTGCCAGAAATTGAGACAAACAACAAAACAATCAGATTTAATCAATACAGTAATTGCTTCACCTTGCCTTCTGACTGGTTAGAATATTTTGCCATATTGGTTACATGTATCCAATCGTAGTGCCTAGGGGTAGGGGCTATAAAAGGACCACTCACCTTCCACTCTGTACACCTCACACTCTGTCAGCTGCACGTCATTGCCATGCATCTCTTCTGCTTCAGGTGTTAGCTGTTTCCCTGCAACAACTTGAACTGTAGCGGTGTTATTATAAAGAAACCACAAGACACCAACATTAAGACCATGGTTTCCATCTGTGAAACCGTGCTGGCCATTGGTACTGGACACACGCGGTGGCTTTTCTCTCTGGTCAGAGATGCTGTGAGAAAGGCCTTATACGTTGATCTCCTGGTTAGTCTGGCGTAGTCCTTACTGATGTAACCTCCGACGCAAATCCAGTCTTGTTGTAGGCCACAAGAACAGTGGGTCCCTGTTGGTTGCAGTGGTGGTGGAAGAATGAATGTGAGTAACCGTGGACACTGGCTTTGGATAGAAGAGAATAGAGTCGTACCTTTTACTAAACCAATCGCTTTGTTCTGGCACGGAAGGTATCTGGCCTGAGAATAAAATGAATCCCATAAAATGTCATACAAATAAAGATTTAATTTAAATTCAGTCCATTGTTCCGACAAACCTTTGCTAAGCAGGTGGAGTCTGACATGGCCAAACAGAACAGCAGTTTCTTCTCCTGCTCTGCTGACAGACTGGACCTCACAACACTCATGATGTCACCAAGGAACTGAGGTAGAAAGACCAGAAATAAATAATAACATAAACACCTGGTCATACTGATTAACCTCACCTCACTGTATAGACACACACACTGAGGAAAGTGCGAAAGGCATGTAAAGAGTGGACAACAACCTGTCATATTTTCATTAGATGCTACCACACAGATATCTGTTAGAATTGCTTCTTTTGAAGCACTTTCTTTAGATTGTATTGATGATGATGATGATAGGTAGAAGTTCTTACTGTTTGTAACTGATGATCGTGTTAGAAATATAACTCCTCTATTGCAGTGGGCTGCTGGGCTTCAATCAATCACAATTATAATCAGCCACACGTCGCGCAATCCCAACAAGTATAATCAACCACAAAATCCAGGTATAATCAACCACAAAATCCAGGTCGCTGCAGCTCCAGTATAACAAGAGCGTTTCAAGCTTTCCTTTTCTTAAAATCGAAACTAAAGCTGCGTTGAGTCCCACTCAACTTGCCTTTCTTTTTTGTTTAAAATACAGGAAAGGACCGCTAGAGTGCGCTTGATAGAGCTCTGCTGGCGCGCCAGGTGGGCGGGGTTAGCATTTTTTTAGTAGCATACCTCGCTGTGCAGCCCGGAAGAAGTGCGTCTTGCACCGCCTGTAGCCTTCCCCCTCCACAAGTCGTGTAAAGGAAATCGGGGGCTTCTACAGTAGGATAGAAGACTGGGAATTGCACAGGGCTTTGAATAAAACATAATGGTATTTAATTAACAATGAGTTGTAATTCTATCTGAGGCTAGAGAAGCTTCTATGGTCACTTTCAAATGACCTGTAAAATTCTCAGGTGTGGATGGATGTGTGTGTGTGTGTGTGTGTGTGTGTGTGTGTGTGTGTGTGTGTGTGTGTGTCAAAAGAAGACAAAGGAGCAGAGCCAGAACACAGGCATTATTATCATATTTTTATTAATGTTGTCTACTTTTCAATATATATTTTTTTAACAGCAATATCCACAAAAAATATTAACAGTAAAGTCTTAACAGTAAAGTATTTAACTGCAAATATTAACAGTGTGCAAGAAAACATGAGTTATGGCACATCAGAGCGACCAGATACAAAAAAATATATATTTTCCTTCATAATCAATAACTGATCATTCATAATTAATCAAGGCAAAAAGATACAGTACGCTTTTATTTACAGTCCTGTCCCAGCTGGAATGAACACATTGTGTAACAATGGGGACTTTCAACCTGGTACCAAATAGTCCATGCTTGCAACGAAACAATGTTTTTACCATGTTATTTCTAAGCAAATACCAAGTTAAAAGGGGACTGTAAAAAAGCGATACCAGAGATACATACTGTATATGCATACACAGGAGAAAAAACACAATGATGAGTCCAGGTAAAACTGACCTGAGATCAGTGTCTAGGGCCAGAAATTAGTTTTAGGGGTCTAGCGTTCTGCTCTGGGTAAGATATAGGATCAGATTCCATTCCTCAAATCCTGACATAATCTTTAAGGGGAGAAAACGTTAAACGGACTTAGATCAGCTATACTGAATGATGTAGAATGGGAACACCACAAAGTTCCATTCTAAGCTTTGTATCCTCTTTAAAGACTGTTCACTCAAATACTCTCCAACTATTCTCAAGTCTAGGGCTAGAATGTTGTTCCTGACCATGTGACCTGACCAGGTAAAACTCCTGGTCCTACCGCATACAACACAATACACCACAACAAGGAACCATCAATCAACCAATCAATCAACCAATCAATCAATCGATTCTGATTGCAAAATAACCGTCCGTGGAATGAATTAATTAAGAAATAACAAGATTGACCCTCAAAATAATCACTTTTAAAAGACATTAGGAAACGTTGTGTGTGTGTGTGTGTGTGTGTGTGTGTGACAGTGTTTTAATATTTCAGGTTTGTTTCTCACAGTGCTGTGCCATTGTATAAGAAGCTATGCTGCCAGTACGGCCCACTTCACTGCTTTGTAGATGTGGTTGGCTCCCCATTTAGTCACTGGTGGGATTGTGTGTGTGTGTGTGTGTGTGTGTGTGTGTGTGTGTGTGTGTGTGTGTGTGTGTGTGTGTGTGTGTGTGTGTGTGTGTGTGTATCAACCTTCCTCAAGCTGCATGAGGAAACAAACAAGTAAATTCTGACGGAAGGGAAACATTTCACGCAAAAATTGTACGTCCACAGAAAAGATTCTGCGACAGGCTGACATTCAAGAAAAAGCACATTTTGTTTTTGGGGTGGAAAATGTGTGTGATGCACTTTGATTGAATTCTGGCCTTGGTTTTATCTTACAAACACTGTACAGTTTGAAAATAATACTCGACTGACCTGCTTCCATTTAGAAAGAAACTCAAACCAAACCCAAAACAGCTACTCTCAAAATGTATCACTTCTGCACATGGCTTAAAGAAAGTTTATACACCTTTATTTAAATTTTCTCTAGTGTCTTTTTAATTTTTTACAATCAAGTTTGGTTTGGGAGAGAGAGGGGGACTGTGGGGTGGGGACACAAGACTACCACTTTGTAATTGGCTCCTGTTCCTCAATAGAATACATGATGAGCCAATAAGCAAAGCCCATGATGTGATGCTGGCTCTCATTGGCAGAACTAGTGATGCATCTAACCACTGATACAGGATCAGATATTTTGTACACACCCCTTATGGTTCGAGTTAGGATTGGGGATGATAATCCGATCCTAGATCTGTAGTTAAGGTAAACTTTTGCTTCAAGTGTAAAGTTAAGAGTGAATGAAACCTACAGTATATACTATGTGTATGGCAATAAATTGACAAAATATCGAAAAGCGATAATTAATTAAAAAACATATATTTTTTAAAAGAGTTGAAGTAAACTACTGGGGGTTAAAAACTTGAACACAGTTTAACTATGACCTCTCAGTATTCGTCAGTACTCAAGATAGAAGTTTCATCAGGCTGCGTTTCCACAGGCAGCACAATTCTGATCTTTTGCCCAATTATTGGAAAAAGAGCTGATCTGATTGTCAAAAACTAATTAGTGGAAAAAGTTCTGAATTAAGCTGCCGTGTAAACACAGCCTTTTAGACACAGATCTAGCATCAGATTACCCTCCCTAAATCCTAACCTTTACCATTAGAGGAAAACACAAACTGATCATTAGATCCCAGTGTCTAGGGAGCAACTTACTCCACAAGTGACACAGCCGGCATTTTGGCAATGTAGAAAACCCACTGACCAAGAATTCAAAACCAAAGCAGTAACACTGTTGGTATATAACCTTAGCTAGAGTGGGAGTGTATGTAGCCTAGGCTTTAGCTCAGTGGGCTAACACAGTCTTGTGGCATTGCAGATGATCGGATTTAAACCCAGTGGGTACATATACAGCATGTACCAACCCTCCTCAGTGTTTCAATGCCATGTTCCGCGAAAACCACAATGTCTCGTGGAAACATTGACATTACCATTGACCCAAGGTTTCAGGAGGTGCGATCACCATTGTGATCCCATTTAGCAAGCCATTGGCAAGTCAGTCACTATATGGCTAACAAACACACCATGTATAGCCACGCGGTGGTTTAGTGATGGGTCAACCATGCCTGAGACATGAAGACTTGTTTAGCTTCCACAGATAATGGCTAGGCTTTAGCTGAGAGGGTTAACACATCTTGCATCGACCCAGGTTTTACCCCAGATTGGTCACACATACACCCCCCACCTCACTCCTTACCCTCATGTACCTTATACCCCTCACTCCACATCACCCAGACACATGCTATCAATCAATTGATTCATCAATCAACCGATCAATCAATTAATCAATAAATCATTGATTGACTAAAATACATGCTATACATCAGCCTATAACTTCATGTGGCTGACTGTGGATTCCTATTAAGATAATTGTCCTAACCCCTTTTTGAAGTTAATCTGCCATCTCCAGTTGAGTGTCACTATCTCTGTGGGTGAGTCAGTAACCAGTATGAGTTAGGGCTACATGTTAGTACAGGCCTCAGCACCACAGTGACACAACTCCCAGGGCTAATGTCACTAATGTGGTAATGTGGTCTGCAAACACAGACACTACCCCTAGCTGTGGCTATGGGTATGGCGCTTTTACAGTGGCTATTTTGTTCCTGTGTGTGTGTGTGTGTGTGTGTGTGTGTGTGTGTGTGTGTGTGTGTGTGTGTGTGTGTGTGTGTGTGTGTGTGTGTGTGTGTGTGTGTGTGGTGTGTGTGTGTGTGTGTGGTTTGTGTGTGTGTGTGCTCTATGTATAGGCTGACAGAGCTGGGCCTTGTTGGCTGTTGCAGGTCAGGCGGTGGGGGGGTGTGTATGGGCAGAGGTGTATGTGTGTTTGTGTGTGTGTGTGTGTGTGTGTGTGTGTGTGTGTGTGTGTGTGTGTGTGTGTGTGTGTGTGTGTGTGTGTGTGTGTGTGTGTGTGTGTGTGTGTGTGTGTGATGGGCAGAGACGAGTGTGCAGCTATAGGATGATGCAGGGTTTCTTGTCTTTGAAAGGGTTTTCTGAGCGTTGGGACACAGCGAGGGTGGATAGTTACGGGCGTGCTGCTCACAGTAACTCATCAGGTCTGCTGCTGCTTTAGACACCTGGAGAGAGAGAGAGGGAGAGGGACAGGGAGAGGGGGGGGGAGAGAGGAGGGGGGAGAGAGAGAAGGGGGGGATAGGGTGAGCGGCGAGATAGGAGGGGTAGAGAGAGAAGGGAGAGAGGAGAAATAAGGGGAGAGAGGATGAGAGGGAGAGAGAGGAGGGGAGAAAAAGTAGAGAAAGATAGGAGGGAGAAGAGAGAGAGAAAAAAAAAAAAAAAAGAAAAAAAAAAAAAGATGGGAAGATGATTGGGGCGAAGGGGAGAGAGGAGGGAGAGAGAGAGAGAGAGAAGAGAGCGAGGCGAGAGAGAGAAGGAGAGATAAGAGAAAAAAAAGATGAGGGGAGAAGAAAAAAGCAGAGGGATATTGTGATGCTGTATGGTAGCAGTGGATTGCTGCCTTCATCCGAATAACAACCTTAGCTTTGACACACACAGACACACCTTAATACGTTCGATCCCTGCCTCGATCCTCAGTTGTTCCACCAGTTTCCTGGCCTGGGCGATGTTGTTATTGGTTGACATCTGATCCATTATTACACACCCCCCACTAGGTAGAGGGGGAGAGTGGGAGGGGAGGAAGAAGAGAGGGGGGATGGGGGGAGGGGGAGGACGAGGAGAGAGAAATATTTAAAAATAAGCTTTATACTGCCCTCGTGGTTTTCTGCTCCAGTCAACATGTTTTCCTCAGGCTTTAGTGTGCATGCACTGTCCTAAATCACACACACACAAACACACACATATGACACATGGGCGTGTACGCACGCACACACCCTAAACCCTACGCACACACATACCCTAGCCCGGATGGTGTGCAGATCGAAGTCTCTGCTCCAAGGGCGGCCCTGGACAGCTGTGTGTTGGGTTGGTAGACTTCGGTGTACCAGGTAGGGCAGTGTGTGTTGGGTTAGCAGGTGTACCAGATGTGTTGGGTTGGTAGACAGGTGTACCAGGTAGACAGTGTGTGTTGGGTTGGTAACAGGTGTACCAGGTAGGGCAGGTGTGTGTTGGTTGGTAACAGGTTACCAGGTAGGCAGTGTGTGTTGGGTTGGTAGACAGGTGTTACCAGGTACAGGGCAGGTGTGTGTTGGGTTGGTAGACAGGTGTACCAGGTAGGGCAGGTGTGTGTGTTGCAGAGGGAAGGAGTTGGTCACTCAGCTGGACAGGAGTGGTTGTGACCTCAGGTCAGATGGTCAGCTGTAAACCTTCACCTCCTGCAGAGTAGAAGTTTCCAAGCTTCAAGTTTTTAATGTCACATGCACAAGTACAGTGAAATGCCTTTCTTGCAGACTCAAAACCCAACAATGCGATAATCAATAACAATGTAATACTAGAAAAAAACACGAGAAATAAGAAGGGTCAGTTCCAATACCATATTAACAATGTGCAGGAATACCGGAGTGATGGAGGTGATATAACATTTTGTGACTATTTTATTTTACAGTCATATACACATTTCAACTACATGTAATTAATAACTGCATCAAAGCGCTATAAAGTTACCATTATTTCCAATACATTAGTAAATATCAAGTTGTCACAGGGCTGTAAAATAAAGTACTGTACCAAACTATTCACCAGAAAAAATGGCCTCTCTCTCACTCTCTTTTCGCTCTCTCCCTCTCTCAGGAGTCCTACTGTAAGTACTCTACTATGGAGGTCCTTGAGATTAATGTCTCTAATTAGGGCTGAGGTGTGTGTGTGTGTGTGTGTGTGTATGTGTGTGTGTGTGTGTGTGTGTGCGTGTGTGTGTGTATGTGTGTTTGTGTGCATGTGTGTTTTGTGGGAGTATATTATGTATGAGCTACTAACTATATATAACGTTTTACAGTTTAAAGGCAGTAAATGCACACTGATAAAATATAAGGCATGCAAAAAACGTCACTTACATGCTGTGATATCCTTTCAAACTTTTCAGAAACTGTAGGCCTATCCATTGAGCCCACCTGTTACCACAGAGCTAATTTCCCGCGCCTGTTGATTTTCCAAATAGTTTCCAAACTTTCCTAACGAGTATATTTCTCTCATTCCCAGACAAAGGTAAGTGACCTGAAGCATTGTTTGACAACCTATTTAATTATTTTCGAGCCCTCAGAAATTCATATCTTGGCCTATAGGCCACCGAATTGCCCGTTAGAAACAGTATCGCCGTGTCTTGTGCAGTGTTCTAGTATAACCAACACATTAGTAGCCCTAGCTTGTTAGGCAATACACAGTATTAATCAGGTCATGGTGATTCCACTGGTAGACTAATGATATGGCTGGGCATCAATATGGACCCTATAGCTGACGCGACACGCGTAAATTCCCAACAATGGACTACATGGGTCTCTGTGTGGCCTTGTGTGTTGCCCCCTGCATGCTCAGTAGGCCTGTTCTGCCGAGTGAAAATAAAATGCCGGCATTTTGACGGATGGAACAGTGTGTCCCCTTCGCCTTAGCCACACACGCACGCCACACACACACACACACACACACACACACACATTGGCACTTACAGGCCTACTACGGTAATGGGCCTACTGCATAGTCTCGTTGAATCTCAGCTGGGGAGAATGGGCTGTTGACATGTCGTTAGTAAATGCGTATGGAAACTATTCGCCTGTTGGAAATAATGCATGCCTTCAAATAGCCTATTAAGCAAAATTTGACACTTCCCTCAATAAAACATCCAGCTGTTTTAGACATCTTGCTGCTTTCCCTCTGATATCTATCAACTACAGTGTGCGCTACCGACGTTTTGATAACGTTTCTCGGTCAGACCACTGTCCCCCAGTTCCTCTCCTCCCCACCCTCTCTCGGCCCTGGCTTGGAAACCCAATTCGTGACCGATGACTCTCTCTCTTCCCGTAAGCGCTGCTTTTTCCGTGGCCAACATCAGGGAAGGCAAGACCACATAAACGTCAAATAAGTACATGGTTATGTAAAGAGAGTGATATAAGCATATAAAATACACCGATATTTCCCAAACTCACCTCCGTAAGCGACTGTATTCTGATTTAAAGGGGCAGCTTCGTTGGTTCCACAGTCTGTTCGTTCAATCTCGGTTTTTACCGAATCAAACGCCACCCCCTCTGTTGGCTAGCGGTGTCTTCCACCCCTATTCCCCTCCCTCTCCCTCTCTCTCCCTTCCTCCGCCGCTTCTGACAACCAGCTAGCGCTCTCACACACACTAACCTGATTTCCCCCCTTGGAAAACCAGAAGGGTTGGTTCAGAGCGTAAAGGATGAAGTTGCCCCTACACGTCGATCTAAGTTCAGTTTTGCGTTTTTCCCACATTGGTTAAGTTAGGTTTGGGGCGGATGAGCAGATCCCAGATCGGCAGTGGTTACGGGAGTTCAGTAAGGTGGCCCTTGTTCAAAATCGAAAACCAATCGGTATTTTACAATTGCACAAACATTTAGGTTGTGGCGCTTTATGTAGGTCTATCGAACATCAGACATTCATTTAAGTATTTTCTCTTTGCGGTCGTGTGCGGAGTGTGAGCTGGCTTTAGTGTATCCGCTAAACGCATCTCTGGACACAGAATTGATACAGGATCAAACAGCAGGGTGCAGTAACACATATTCACTCAGGGAGGCGCCCTTACTCAGTGTTATTTACAAAGGGAAAGGACTCTTCATTTCCCACTGTGATATACAAGCTACATACTAAGCCTGGTCAGTAGACGAAATCGCTGCCGTATTTTTCCTATAGTCCCAATCCAATTCACACACACATTCACACAAACACACACACACACACATTTTTACACATACACACACTGGCTCTGCAGGCGCCAGTTTCCCCTACAGTGGCAGTCCTCTAGTCGTTCCCCCACTCTAGCTGGGCTTTTTATACCCTACAGAGAGGCTAAAAATAGCAGGGAGAGGGGAGAGAGAAAGATAGAAGAAAAAGGGAGGGAGAAGGGGAGAGAGCATTTACTGCATTGGCCTCATTTCTACTGAAGTGTGAAATTATGCTGATGGTACATTTAGCTTTCATTTCTCCTCTCCTTTGATGTCTCTCTCTCTCTCTCCTTTCTCTTTTTTCCCTCCATCTTTCTTCCATCTCTCTCGTTCTCTCTCTTTCTCTCCCTCCCTCTGTCTCTCTCTCTCCCTCCCTCTCGCTAACCCCTCTCCCCTCCCTCCCTCTCGCTCACCCCTCTCCCCCTCTCGCTCACCCCTCTCCCCTCCCTCTCTCCTCCTCTCTCTGATGTGAGCAACACATCAACATCAGATGCTAAGCTGAAACACAAACACAAGCTACAGAACATTGCAGTATGTAAGAATCTAGATCATCCACTGAATTAGAATTCTCACAGTACTATTTGGATTCTAGTTCAGTTTAGCAGTGTTTGAGCATGTAACAGAGATAGTTTGGTGAACCAAGCTCCTGTGATGAAGTAACCAAACCACTGGGACATATAGATTCGTGTTGGCTCCAAACCTAGGCTTTAGCTCACCGGGTGAACACAGTCTTGTGGCGTGCAGATGACCCGGGTTTTAACCCAGTTGTTCAAAAGACTAAGGACTGTATTTCTGTTAAATTAGCTGGGTTTAAAATCCTCCTACCATCCCTGAGCTGTTACTAGTCAGTAAGGGCCCCAGCAGGTGCTAAAATGGCTGCCACAGAATGATGTGATGTTATCTAAGAAGCATTATCCATGGTTATGTGTTGAAACCACAATAGCCATAGTCTCTCTATACAATATATAACTCATCTTGAGTGGTGACTGAAGGGAGCACTCTCTGCGCTCTCTCCCTGTTCTTTTTTTCTTCCCACCTCTCTCTCTGACTCGTAGACCGCTGTGAGAAACTCCATTCTCTCCATGAGATGGCCGTTAACTTCGTTAAAGCCTGGGTTGGGTGTGTTAGCGTCTTGTTTGTGTTATAGCCTCTATGTTAAAACAGGTGCTTGAACTGTGTTTGTGATTTTTGATGGTGTATTTTTAAAACGGTATTAGCAGTGTGTGTTGTATATCCAACAGCATCTGTCAGTGATTTTTGAGGCTAATTACTTTTACACTTTATACAAGGATGGCATCAGAGTGTGTGTTGTGTAACCCCGGAGGTACGTGAAGGGTGTGTGTGTGTGAGTGTGTGAGTGTGTTATCCAGGGGTGTGTCACCCCCTCGGTAAGATCCAACAGAGGGCTGCTAGCCTCAGATCTCCTCTCATTACATTACAGCCCTGACACACACATACACACACACACACACACACACACACACACACACACACACACACACACACAAACACACACACTCTGCCTAGAAGATCCTATAGCTGTCATAACGCATCACCTGGGTCACTACCACATTCTGGCGTGGCAGCCTTTGTCGCTCGTCTTCACGAGTCGCCATAGCAACCTCACTGGGTGAAGAATCCTCAAACAGATAGAGAAGAGAGAATGTGCTTTGCTTTGCAGGCATGCTGTCAGGGAGTGGAGAACAGTATGACACAGTATGAGGCTGCAAGCTGCTGAGGAGAGCTGTTGTCAGTGCGTTCAGACAACTGGGATCTCTGGAAAAAAACAAGCTCAGATTGGGAACAATCGTGACGTCAGTGATCTTCAGGTCTGAGAAGTCGGGGCTCTAGGATGCTGCCAGAGTTTCTGACTTGTAACTCCGAGTTGGATGACCTTTCCAAAATATTTTTCCCATTCGGGAGATCCTTAACCTATAGATTTTTTTTTAATGATATATTTTTGTGTTGTTGTCTTGGGCATACTCGAAGTCGGAAGTCAGAGATTTACTAGTTCCTGTTGTCTTAGCGCACAATCAGTCCCACGGCGTAGGCGACCTAGTATCTACCCCCGCCCCGGGTGCACGTTTTGGTTTTTGCCCTACGCACCACACAACTGATTTAAATAAGCAATTCATCCTCAAGCTTTGGTTTTTTGAATCAGCTGTGGAATAGCGATAAGGCAAGCTAAAGCTCTTGTCTTCCATGAAAGACCCAGTTTGAACTGATTCTATACAATGCCAAGACCCTTCGTTTAGCCCACTAAGCAAAATCCTAGGTGTTGTTCAATTTAGGAGCCAACAGGAGTCTTCGGGAGTGTTGGGTCTCAGACCTGGTTATCGCTCCGTCATCTCTCACACACCGTGTGAAATATCACACAAAAGGCAGATTCTTAATTGTTGCTATGTTTATTAGGAAAATCATTTTGCAGATTCAATATGATAATTTCTTCATATACAGTACCAGTCAAAACTTTGGACACACCTACTCATTCAAAGGGTTCTTTATCTTTATATTTTCTACATTTGTAGAATAATTGTGCCAAAGACATCAAAACTATGAAATGTTAAACTAAATCAAAATATATTTAATGTAGCCACCCTTTGCCTTGTGGCTTAGCTTTGCACACACTTGGCATTCTCTTAACCAGCTTCATGAGTGTAGTCACCTGGAATGCATTTCATTCTAACAGGTGTGCCTTTGTTAAAAGTTAATTTGTTGAATTTCATTCCTTCTTAATGTGTTTGGGCCAATCAGTTTTGTTGCGACAAGGTATGGGTGGTATACAGAAGATAGCCCTTTGGTCAAAATAACAAGTCTATATTATGGCAAGAACAGCTTAAATAAGCAAAAGAGAAGGCGACAGTCCATCATTACTTTAGACTTGAAGGTCAGTCAATACGGAACATTTCTAAGAACTTTGATGTCTTCACTATTATTATACAATGTAGAAATATAGTAAAAATAAAGAAAAACCCTTGAATGAGTGGGTGTGTCCAAACTTTTTGACTGGTACTATATATATGACATCTCATAGTTAGGATGCATTGCCACAGTACATTATAGTAGGAAGACTATTGCTAGAATAAGTAGCTAGAATAATAATTATAATAAAAAAATAAAATAATGTCTATACATAATCATTATGTAAAAAGTTCAAACAAAAAACATTTTTACAAAAACAATATGAGATTAAAAACAGTTACACTTTTCAAACCAAACCGTTATTAATGCCAGAAGAATTATAATAACAAAATACAAATATGGTAATTTCACAGTTTTTGTCCTTATTGGTTCTCATGCTGGCTGGGAGAAACACTTATTGGGGCCATGCAGGGAAGGAAGGGCAAAAGATGGAGGTTAGCAGAACTACACTACCCAGAAGTCATTGCACCCCTCAGGGTGCAGTCCAGAAACAACTTAGGGGCTGCACTTCCACGTTTTGTGTTTGGCAGAGCAGACAAGTGTAAACAATATGGCGGGAAGTCCCCAAAGCCCTAATATTTAACCCTGTCCACCTATCCAGTCCCTTCAGATATTTGAACTGCTAGGGGTTAGGAAGTTGTGGGCTAGGCTGATAGTATGATCTGGGGTGATACAAAAATTCCAAGCTGCATCCCTGGTAAGCTTGAGTTTATAGAACATATTTCTGATTAACTACACTTAATGACACTTCTCTACCCATAGTCCTTTTGTGCCGCTTCTCTTCCATAACATGACCAGTACCCTGTTTCCAGCTACATGACTTTCTGATAACACACATCAGTGAAAGACTTTGGGGGCTTTTTCAGGTAGAAACTACGTAGAACAACACCACTATCCCCGGCTTGCATAATCCCTATTCTATAATCATTTCAGCTCTGTTCTGTGTTTCAATCTTGGCCATACAGCAGCCTCTTTGTCCATTCCTTAGTCATTATAGGAATGCTCTCTGAATCCATTCCTAATTTGACATACAACAAAATCAGACTTTCATCGTAAATCATGTTATTGATATATTTGCTTGAGAAAAGTCTAGATTTGTGACATAGGATCCAGCCCCTCTGTACCACACACCCAAAAAGACACCCTCTCGTTGGGTCATCTCTGGAGGACTCCACCCATTTGGGCTTTGGCCAGTCCCCCAAGGTGTTCAACGGCAATGGCGAGAGAGATCTTCCCTCAGGGCCCATCCCTTCTCTGATTATAATAACGTTCTGTGGAGTAGTTGCTTGCAGCTCTACAAAGTAGCCGCCTTTCCCTCCTAAGAAGACTACACTACCCACAATCCTTTGAAAGGGCAAAGGCAGCCCATACGATGTCCACAATTCCTACACATTCCCTAATTCTATAGACTCTATATCCACCTTGTCCTATATAACTCTAATTGCCATCTACAGCTATCCACTACCACAGAGTGAGTGAAGAGTGGTAAAACTTCTTAGGAACATAGTAAAAGGCGGGTTACAGGTGACACAGTAGTGCAGAAAACAGACAATACTTGGAAACCTCAGAACACCTATTCCCTATGTCCAGGCACCTTTTATTTGACCAAGAACCACATCGGATCAGGGGATAGGGGTGCCGCATGAGGCATGAGTCATCTGAGAGGGTTTCTGTGGCTCTGGGGACTGCTCTCTGTCTGCTTGGTATGCATGTATTCATGTGTCGGTGTGTACTGTGTACAGTGCGTGTGTGTGTGTGTGTGTGTGTGTGTTTGTGTGTGCATGAGCCCTGAGCAGTCTGACTCATGCAGAAGTGGAGTCATCTTCACAGGAACCTCCACAGACAGACACTTGTAAAACTGCGTTAACACACACACACACACACACACACACACACACACACACACACACATACACAGTACTTAGCAACAACAGGCGAATAGTGGCCTTTGGCAGATGCAATGCGGACAGGTTGTGCAGGAGGATGGGGGTAGAGGTGTCAGTCGCTGATTCAAACTAACACTGCTGAGTGCACTGTACACACACACACACACATCTCAAGCGGCACCCTATTTGGGCTCTGGTCTAAAAGTAGTGCACTATATAGGAATAGGTGCCATTTTGGAAGCAGAACCTTCTGTCTGTTTCATTACAATACCAAGTGCTATACATACCAACCCACAGCCTTATGATGCCTTTTATAGACATTTTAAATACCGTACACTGTTTACATTACAAGTCACCTGGAATAAGAGCTACTGGATAGCTCCTCCCCCTTTCCCCAACCTCTGTTCTATATATATAGATAGCAGAACACGGTGAAGCAAAATCTTGATAAAATGATTGTGCTTTTAACTCTCCTGTAAAGTAAGAAGTTGGATGACTTTGTCCATAAATGCTGATCTAAGATCCGTTTTGCATTCACCCCCTAATGGTTAAGGTTACCAGTTGGGGAGTAAGCTGATCCTAGGTCTGCGGTTAGGGGCACCTTCCACCCTGAGTCTATATGTTCTGTACTATGACAAACAACCTTATTGCTTCCCATAAACCCAATAGAGTGTGTCTGCGAAAATAATATAAAACATTTATAATAACTATCGATCCTTTTTTCATTTACATACTATGTAGGAATACACTTGGTGATTGATACTGGTCTCCAAAAAAACGTGTATTGTGTTTGTGTGTGTGTGATATAAAGTGCAATGTGATATTATTTGCATGGCGTGCGACCCAATCAAGTGTCTTTCCACGTTGAGTGGTCGTCACTCCATCCTCTCTGTGCTTCTCTGTGTACAGAAGAGGATTCAGTGCTGGCAGCATGGAAACACAGGGCCAACAGAAAGGCTCCCTCCCACATGGAAGGCAAGGGCCAAAGCCAACCTCGCCGCCTTAAACATTCCCAACCACCCATACATCCGGCTATTCCCCAGTCCAATTCTGATTTTCACAGCCAATCTCCCAAATCCCACCTCGAACATATCTAATACCTCTTCACATCACCAAGTCCACTCCAAATATTCCAAGAGTCCATCATCCATCCAACCAAAAGTCCAACTACCAAGTGTCCCAGGCAGACTTCTTAACATTTTTCCAGTCCAACTAGCAAAGTGTCCCAGGCAGACTTCTTAACATTTCAGTCCCAACTGCCACGTCTTTCTTTCCCAGGATCCCTTTCCCTCGGATTCCAGGTCAGGCCAGTGAACCACTATCCTTCCCTTGTTTTGACGAGCTAAAGTCTTAGAGGGATTGTTGATGTCGGACATTTCTCCAGTTCAAATAATGATTTAGAAGCCATTTTGAATCCATTTTGAATGATGCGTTGGGGAAAGGGGATTCTCCATTTTTGCATGATGACAGTTAGAGGCGGTTGGGGGTATATTGTCTGTATCTTTCAAGACGGGAGGGGAGGCCGGTATACATAGGATATCGTGCATTGTGTTGTGGTGTCCCTAGTGTACTTTATCTATGGCCTGCGCAAGATTAGTTGGGACCTCACGGTGTAATGTGGCTGAGGTGTTGGACTGGTGCTGACAGATGCAGGGTTGCGGGGTTCGAGTCGTGTTCAGGGCGGCCCCCAATCTTTTCATACAGTGGGACTGTTGGCGGGTTGGGACCCTGGTCAGGTCAACAGGGGAAGAGAGGGGAGGATACTGAGAGAGGTATAGACCCAACTTAGTGGTCTGAGGTCTATTCACGCTCTTCTCTTTCCCTCTCTTCTCTCCCTCTCCCATTCCCTCTCTTCTGTGTATCTTCCTCCTGTCTTCTTCCTTGCTGACCTCCCTTCCTTCGCTTACCTCCCTCTCTCTTCCTCTGCACTCCATCCCTCTCTCCTCTCCTCCTCTCCTCCTCTACCACTTGGCCTTCCCATTTTCCCTTCCAGTCTCTCGAAGCTCTGGACTGTTTTCCGGAGGGAGATTTACGTCGATGTTGAGACTCATGTTTCTCTTCTTGTCCAGGTTGAGTAGCTCCTGGAATAACTCAGTCCACGTTGATGTTGTGGTCTTTGACGTCTCCATGAGCGCACACTTCCACGTGGTCGCCTGGGAGACCACACAATGAGGATTATTATTATTGTTATTAACAGGAGTTAGTAGAATGTCCTTATAAGAAATTCGCTTTAAGAATCTGACCCAACAATACAGACCTGGAGTAAAAATATACATATCAAATACCTTGAGGTGAGCTTTAGTTAACTTGGTGTTTGCACTTTTGACCCTCTTCCAAACTGAATCAATATTTTCAAGTTGTTTCACATTATGTGGGCCTATTTGAACCCAGGTCAGAAAAAATACAAAATTGTAACATTTCAGACCTGTGCTTCTCCATCTTTAGTCTCCACCCTCTCTGGGTCTCATCACTCTTTTGCCCACCAGCATGATGGGATGGCCTCTATGTTCCCCTTTGTGGCTATCACCTGGACAACAGAAGAAGAGATTAGAACACACACACTCACTCATCACTCACTCACTCACACTCTACACACACCTACCTGTTGGTAGATAGGTTTTGAGTTCCTCCAGTGACTGTTTGCTGGTTACAGAGTGAATACCAGTATGAGAGGCATGTCCTTTAGATATGGACAGCCTCTGCATGGCAGGGAACTGGTGACTGCCTAGTTGTATCAGTTATCTGGGCGTACATTTATCACAGCTGATCACCTGTGGTACACACAAAACATACACACATAACTAGTATGATTAGGATATTGTGGTCATTCATTGTTAAACATTACTTTTACTCAATGCTCTTTTGAGTCACTAAGTTGTATCATTTGACTTGGTGTATCTGATCCATTGGACACACTATGGTAGTATGTCTATGCATCAAGATCTAAAGCAGTTGGCCTACTGCCTATCTGATCACCTGCCAATGAGTACTTCCTCTCTCCCTCCACGTTTCTCTACCTCTCCCCCTTCATCTCTCTACCTCTCCCCCTGTCATCTCTCTACCTCTCCCCGTCATCCTCTCTACCTCTCCCCGTCACTCTCTACCTCTCTCCACGTCATCCTCTCCCTACCCTCCCCTGCATCATCTCTCTGCCTCATCCTCCCTCTGTCTCTCTACCTCCTCCCCTGTCTCTCTACCTCTCCCCCCTCATCTCTCTACCTCTCCCCCACTCTGGCTCCTCTACCTTCCCTCCTCTCCATCTCTCTGCCTTTCCCCCACTCTCTCTACCTCTCCCCTCACATCTCTCTGCACCCCTCCCCCCCATCATCTACCACCCCTCTCCCCCCTCTATCTCTCTACCTCTCCCCCCTCATCTCTCTACCTTCCCCCCTCATCTCTCTACCTTCCCCCTCATCTCTCTACCTCTCCCCCCCATCTCTCTCCCCACTCATCTCTCTCCCCCCTCATCTCTCTCTACTACCCCTCCATCTCTCTACATCTTCCCCCTCGTCTCTCTACCTCCCCCCATCTCTCTACCTCCCCCCACTCTCTACCTCTCCCCCTCCCATCTCCTCTCCCCCTCATCCTCTCTACCTCCCCCCATCTCTCTACCTCCCCCCTGTCTCTCTACCTCTCCCCCCTCACCTCCTACTGGATTTTGTCTGAAATGGAACCCTATTCCCTAAAGTGCACATATTTCAGGCCTTGGTCAAAGTAGTGCACTAAACAGGATTGGGTGCCATTCATTGCGCAACCCTGTCTTCCTTCCTCTCCTCTCCCACCCCAGCTCACCTGCCGTAAATAGGTGTCCTCCACAGTGGGAATATAGAGTGTCCCAGAAGGTGCACTAGCTGTGGGCGTGGGACCAGGGAGCTCTTCCCCCCTACCCCTTGCGCTCCAACACCACCACCCTGTAGTCATTACTCTGCTCAGGCATGCTGCCCCCTACTGCCTGGACACTGCTTATTAAACCTAGAGAGAAGCGAGAGAGAGAGGCGTGAGAGAGAGAATTATTTTGTGGAGGTCTTAAAACATTACAGGTTAGAGGTAAAAGGTGAATAAAAGAGAAGGATAGGATCTAACACTGAGAATAGACAGTGATTCTGGTTTGGACCCCAGGTAGGGGCAGCCCACATCATACTGACCCCCAGGTAGAGGCAGCCACATGTACTGACCCCAGAGTAGAGCCAGGCACATGTACTGACCCCAGGTAGAGACAGTCACATGTACTGACCCCAGGTAGAGACAGCCACATCGTACTGACCCCAGGTAGAGAGCAGCCACGTATACTGACCCCAGGTAGAGACAATACCACATGTACTGACCCCAGGTAGAGACAGCCACATCGTACTCGCCCAGGTAGAGACAGTCACATATACTGACCCAAGGTGAGAGACAGTCTCGTACTGACCCCAGGCTAAGACAAGTCACATATACCTGACCCCAGGTAGAGACAGTCATCATGTACTGACCCCAGGTGAGACACAGCCACATCCTTACTGACCCCAGGTAGAGACGGTCCCATGTACTGACCCCAGGTAGACACAGCCACATGCCTTTGACCCCGGGTAGGGGGAACAGCCACATGTACTGACCCCTGGTAGACTACAGCCACATGTACTGACCCCACAGGTAGGTTTATGCTGCAATAATGGTCGGGAGAGGTTGTGTTTTTCACTCTAGCAGGAGAGTAAGCTTGGTTTCTTATATGGTGTTGAGTGAAGCTTAAACCATGTATTTAGATACGTGGGTAGGTAGTTGTAGTTAGGTATTGTAGGTAGTTTATTTAGGTGGTTATTTGGGTAGTTATTGTACCTTGGGTTCCATTAGGTAATTATTGTAGGTGCGGTAATTGTTGGCGAGCCGCGGGTCACGGAGGCCCTAGCTAGCTAGCGGAGTAGCTACTGGTTAGCGTTTAGCAACGGTGGAGAGTTGTTTCCAATGTTATTTCAACCAAGAGTACCTGTAATTAAGCCAGCCATTCACCGACCATTCAGCCGTTTTCCTAGCCTCATTATCTGAGCCATCAGCGTTAGGTAGTTAGTAGCTACTGTTGTAATTGCACCTACTGATACCAGAAGACAAATGTTAGCTGGCGTCGGGTAAGTTTGGCTTTATACATAGCTTGGCTTTGTGGAGAAGGCTTAATTATGTGGTTAGATTGGAGTTAGGTATTGTAGATGGGCGTCGCAGCGCGAAGCTAGCTAGATGGCGTTTTCAAATAAATCAACACAGTAGCCATTGCTAGCTAACCAACACGACCAGCTAACTGTACTGTAATAAATACAATATACTTGTGCTAGTTAGCTAGCGTTTAATTTTTGCTGCGTTATGAAAGGAACTGGACACGGACACAGAATTGCTCTGTTTAGTGTGTTAACACACTATTAGTCAGTTTGTTGTAACCAAGTAGTATTGCTAAACTGTGTTTTATTGGATGCTAGCATGCCCTAGTTGGCTATGTAGCGTCATAGTTGGGCATCGTGGGCTGTTGTGGGTAGTTGGCCCATTCATTGGCACTGTTTTTCGGCAGTGCCGGGTGTAGCACAAGCTAGCCCTAGCTAGCACGTTTTTTCAAACAAAGTCAACACAGTAGCCATTGCTGGCTAGCTAAACGACCAGCTAACTGTACTCTTGTAGCTACATTCAATATACTTGTGCTAGTTAGCCAATGTTTAATTTTTGCTGCGTTATGAAAGGAACTAGACACGGACACGAATTATCTGTTTGAGTGTAGTTAACACACTATTGGTAGTTTAGTTGTAACCAGAGTAGTGGTGCTAAACTTTGTGTGTTATTGGATGCTAGCACGTGTGTGCTAGTTAGCTATGGAGTCATAGTTAGGCATCGTGGGCTGCTGTGCCAGGTGGTTATTGTTGTAGGTTAGCATTGTTTTGAGCGGTGGGGGTGCTTAGCAGTAAGCTATTCGGTGGCGTTTTACAAGTCAACACAGTAGCCATTGTGTGCTGTACGCTTGGCAGCTAAATACAATATAGTTGTGCTAGCTAGCCAGCGTTTAATTATTGCTCTCGTTATGAAAGGAACTAGACACGTGGATACGAATTATCTGTTTAGTGTGTTAACACACTATTGGTGGTTTTTATTTGTGACCAAGTGTTGTTGCTAAACCCTGTGTGTTATTGGATGCTGATGCTAGTTAGCTATGGTGTCATAGTTAGCTAGCTGAATAAAATTGGGTTGAGTCTATTCCTTGAAACATTGGAACCGCTGTGGTTCCCACAACAATTCTGATTTCTAAAGGTTGGAAGTTGGGAGAGTTTTTTGTTCGGGTGGTTCAGTGAAACTAATTATAGTTTCGGGGAAGTTTTGGTAGAGGGAGGCCCTGCTCTCTCCTCTCCCAGATGTTTAGTTCATTTCATTCCGATCTCCTCTGCATTATTGTAGCCATTTTGCCACAGCCTGTCAACTATGCCTCTGCCTATCCACTGTTCCTCTCCCTCTCTGCACAGGCTACACAAAGCGCCTCACACACCGGCGTGGCTGCTGCCTCTCCTTTGCTTACAGTGTGGTACCTGCTCCCCCACCTGGAGTTGGTCTCAGGCAGCCTCTGGAACTGCCGTTCTGCTGCCAACAAAGCTGACTTCATCCCAGCCTATCTAACGCCTCCAGGCCCTCGGGCTTTCTGCGCGCTGGAAACATGGATTACCACTGAAAACACTGCCTACTCTCTGCTCTCTCTCCTCATCTGACCATGTTCTCAGTACCGAGCATCTGGTCCAGAGGGAGTGGTGCTTTACAGGAATCTCATCTCTCTCCCAAGTGGACATTCTCAATTTTCCCCTAACCCATCTGTCATATCTCCCTCATTAGATTCCATGCTGTCACAGTCACTAGCCCATTTTAAACAGCTCTCCTTGTCATCTATACGCCCTCCAGGTTCCCTTGGAGAGTTCATCCAATAGGCTTGACGCCTTGTGATAGGATTCCTTTCCTGAGGATGGCTCACCCCTCACCAGTTTTAGGGGATTTCAACCTCCCCTACGTCCACATTTGAATCATTTCTCTACCTCCTTCTTTCCTCCTCTCCTCTTTTGACCTCACCCCTCTCTGCACGTCCCCACCCCCCTCACAAGGCAGGCAATACGCTTGACCTCATCTTTACTAGATGCTGCTCTTCTACTAATCTCACTGCAACTCCCCTCCATGTCTCCAATCACTACTTTGTTTCCTTTTCTCTCTGGCCCTCCTCCTTATCACTTCACTCTGCCCCTACACAGATGTGTACTCGCGCCGCCGCAGCCTAGCCCTCTCTCTCCCACTACTCTCTCCTCTTCCATCCTATCATCTCTTCCCTCCTCAATCCTTCTCCCTCCAATCTCTGATTCTGCCTCCTCACCACCCTCCTCTCACTCCCTTTTCTGCATCCTTTGACTCCTCTGTATCCCCTATCCTCCCGGCCCGGCTCGGTCCTCCTCCCAGCTCACGTAGGCTTGGTGACTCATTGCTGACTCACAGAACCAGAGCTCCGGGCAATCCAGGCCAGAAATGGAAAAAACTAAACTCCCTGCACGACCTGGCATCTTTTCCCACTCCCTCCTCTCTCATTTTCTTACATCTGTTTCGCTGCTAAGGCCACTTTCTACCACTCCTAAATTCCAAGCATCTGCCTCTAACCCTAGGAAGCTCTTTTCCAATATATTCCTGCTGAATCCTCCCCCCCCTCTCTCTCTGTGGATAGCTTTGTCCAACCACTTTGAAAAAGAAGGTTGGCTTGACATCCGATCTCGTTTGTTGTCTAATGACACTGCTGAGTCCCCTACCCTCACACTGCCCTACCCTATGCTCTGACTTCTTTCTCCCCTCTCTCTCCAGATAAAATCCTTCGACTTTGTGACTGCAGGACGCCCAACTAACCTGCCCGCTTCGGCCCCATCCCTCTCCCTCTTCTCCCAGACCATCTCCAGTTGACCTTCTCCCTACCTCCCACCTACGCTAATCAGCTCATCCTTGACCGCTGTGCCTGTCCCTTCACGTCTTCAAAGCGAGATTTGACCCTGTCTCAAAAAACCAACACTTTCGGTCCCACAACAGTATCAACAACTACAGACCAGTATCCCTTCTTTCTTTTCTTTCCAAAACTATTGAGCGTGCACGTCTTTAGCCAACTCTCTTGCTATCTCTCTCAGAATGACCTTCTTATCCAAACCAGTCCAGGTTTCAAGGACTGGCAGTCATTCAACTGAAGTGCTCTTCTCTGTGTGTATCACGGAGGCTCTCTCCGCATGCTAAAGCTAACTCCTCTCTCTCCTCTGCTCTTGTCGCTTCTAGACCTGTCTGCTGCCTTTGATACTGTGAACCATCAGATCCTCCTCTCCACCCTCTCCGAGCTACCTGGTGGGCATCTCCGCGCGGCTCACTCTAGTTTCGTCCTACCCTGACCTGGTCACTCCCTACCCAGTGGCGTAGCGGAAGCTGTCTCCGCACCACGTGCTCACACTGGGTATTGTCCCCCAGGGTCAGTTCTGGGCCCTCTCCTATTCTCCCTATAGCACCCAAGTCCCTTGGCTCTATCCTTATCCTTCATGGCCTCTCCTACTCATTGCCTGCTGGCGATAACAACTAATCTTCTCCTTTCCCCCTTCAGATAACCAGGTGGCGAATCGCATCTCTGCATGTCTGGCAGACATATCAGTATGGATGGCGGATCACCACCTCAAGCCTGAACCCTGGCAAGCCGGAGCTGCTCTTCCTCCCGGGAAGGACTGCCCGTTCCTTGATCTCGCCATCCACGGTTGACAACTCCTAGTGTCCTCCTCCCAGAGTCGCGAGAGAGCCTAGTGCAGATGATGGACAACACCCTGTCGTTCTCCGGTAACATCAAGGCGGTGACCCGATCCTGCAGGTTCATGCTCTACAACATTCGGATGCGACCCTGCACTTACACAAGGCCGGCGTGAAGTTAATCCAGGCACTTGTCATCTCCCAGTCTGGACTACTGCAACTCGCTGTTGGCTGGCCTCCCCTGCCTTGCCATTAAGCCCCTACAACTCGTCCAGAATGCCGCAGCCCGTCTGGTGTTCAACCTTCCCAAGTTCCCTCCCGTCACCCCCTCCTCCGCTCCACTGGCTTCCAGTTGAAGCTCGCATCCGTTACAAGACCAAAGTCTGTGGTTTCCTCTGGGGCAGTGAGGGAGCCTCAAGTACCTTCGGGCTCTGAAGTCCCTACACCCAAGCGAAGGGCATTCGTTTCATCCTGCCTCTGGCCTGCTGGCTCCCTTCCTCTGCGGAGGCATGGTTCCTGCTCGGCCCAGTCAAGGCTGGTAAAGCTGCTCTGGCACCCCAGTGGTCGGACCAAGCCCTCACTGGCCTTAGGCGGAGTCACTCACCACCTTCGGAGACATTTGAAACCCCACCTCTTTAAAGAATACACTGGGGATAGGATAAAGTAGTCCTTCCACCCCCAAAAAAAAAAAAAAAAAAATTATTGTAAAGTGGTTATCCCACTGGCTTCGTATAAGTGAATGCACCCAATTTGTAAGTCGCTCTGGATAAGAGCGTCTGCTAAATGACGTAAATGTGTGCCCTTGAGCAACACAACCCTAAGTGCTCCTGTAAGTCGCTCTGGATAAGAGCGTCTGCCTAAATAACTAAAATGTAAATGTAAATGTAGAGACAGCCACATGTACTGACCTCAGGTAGACACAGCCATTGCATGTACTGACCCCAGGTAGAGACAGCCACATGTACTGACCCCAGGTAGACACAGCCACATGTACTGACCCCCAGGTAGAGACAGCCACATGTACTGACCCCAGGTTGAGACAGCCACATGTGCAGACCCCCAGAGTAGAGACAGCCACATGTACTGACCCCAGGTAGAGACAGCCACATATACTGACCCCGGGTAGAACAGATCACATGTACTGACCCCAGGTAAGAGACAGCCACATGTACTGACCCCAGCTGAGTGAGACACAGCCACATGTACTGACCCCAGGTAGCCACAGCCACATGGCTGCAGCCCAGGTAGAGAACAGCCACATGTACTGACCCCAGAGTAGGGACCAGCCACATGTACTGAGCCCAGGTAGAACAGTTTCATGTACTGACCCCAGGCCAGAGACAGCCATATGCTGACCCCCAGGTAGAGACAGCCATATACTGGCCAGAGTAAGGAAACAGCCACATGTACTGACCCCAGGTAAGACAGCTCATGTACTGACTAAGAAAGATTTATCCTGATAGAACAAAAGCTTTGAACTACAGTTAACTTACCACAACTCATCTTTCTGTATCTGAATCTAGTCATAAAATACGATTCTGCTTTCTCTGTGACGTGTGTGTGTGTGTGTATTTATTGAACAGCTCTGGGGCTAAACACTGGTTATAAGGACCTCTAACACCCAGAGCTGGCCAGCAACAAATTATAAACCCTTCAAACAGAACGAAACACTGGAGTAGACATATAATATTCATGGAACAATGTGGGAACTTCAGTCAAAGATCCCACACACCCTCTTCCGTCCATGACCTTTTCTAGGGCACAGAGATTATTGGCACTCCTCCCCAAATGGGACTGTCTCACTCTGACCATCTTTCTTTCCTGCCCTTCTCTGGTGAATAGAGATGGAAGAGGATAGAGTGCTTTAATGAGTTAATGGTATAAATCCATCTGGAGGACCAGCCCATCCAACTCTACATTAGGAGATCCACTTTGCTGACCAAACTCCTCTCCTCATGCTTTTGTCCTTCTCTCTCTCTCTCTCTCCCTTCCTCATCTCTCCTCTCCTCTCCTCTTCTCCGTGTGTGTGTGTGTGTGTGTGTGTGTGTGTGTGTGTGGCTGTGTGTGTATGTGTGTGTGTGTGCGTCAGTCTTGCTGGTTAGCTGCCTGCCTGCCCTGCCTGCCTGTCTGCCTCTGCCTGCCTGCCTGCCCTGTCTGTCTGTCACCTGTCTGTCTATCTTCTTATTATACGCACACACATATATCAGCTTTTTGTGTATGTGTGTTTATTTTGTGCATGTGTTTGTGTGTGTCGCCCTTATGAATGAATGCAGTTTGCCCACTGTGGCTGACGTCTGCAGGCAGATCTTATCACAGCTAGAGGAGGGTGTGTGTCTGCAACAAATACCATGCTGATACTCTGTACACATGAGTTCAGGCATCTTCATTCTCTCTCACTCACTCACTCACTCACTCCTCCACTCACTCACTCACTCCCACTCACTCACTCACTCAGGTATAGATGTATAGAATGGAACCAAACTCTGACTGGGTTTCTCTGTTCACCTCTCATACACACTGCTTCAATGCTTCATCTATTCTCTCTGTGGGTGTACGAGAGCATGCATTGTGTGTGCCTGTGCATAGGTGTGATGGAAAATGATGCAAACAGAGAAATAAGCATTAAAATCTCAGTGTACACATGTATATTTCATTTAAAGCTTTGTTTGTAGAGCATTAAAACCACCTCTTCATCCCAGTTCTAGACAACAATCCCTTCATTCCATCACTACAACAGGTGCCCCCGACATTAAGATGGGCTTTGTGTGAGTGTGTGCGCGTGCGTGCGTGTGTGAGTGTGTGTGTGTGCGTGCGTGTGTTTGTATTTATTAAGTGTGTTTATGTGTGTGTGTGTTACAGTTGCACCACAGGGTCTAGGCTGCAGCTAATCATTGAGCTTAACCTCTCTGTTCTTCTGGACTGTCTGCATTGACCCAATTCCCAGGTCTTAACTTTGTAGCCCACCTCCTTTTCACACACACACACAGTGGACATACAGACAGCAGGAGAGGAGAGGACAGACATACATACAGCAGGAGATGAGAGCAGACAGAAGGAGAGGAACAGACAGACAGCAGGAGAAGAACAGACAGACAA
>NW_025534785.1:0-75000 GCF_020615455.1 Coregonus clupeaformis
TGTACACTACAGTACATCACCACACTGTACACTACAGTACCATCACCACACTGTACAATTACAGTACCATCACTACACTGTACACTACAGTACTATCACCACACTGTACACTACAGTACTCATCACTACACTCACACTACAGTACCATCACTACACTGTACACTACAGTACTATCACCACACTGTACACTATATATCATCACCACACTGTACACTAGAGTACCATCACCACACTGTACACTACAGTAATTGATTACCACTGTACACTCACAGTACCATCACCACACTGTACACTACAGTACCATCACCACACTGTACACTACAGTACCATCACCACACCGTACACCACAGTACCATCACCACACTGCCACTACAGTACCATCACCACACTGTACACTACATACATCACCACACTGTACACTACAGTACCATCAATATACTGTACACTAGAGTACCATCACCATATACATTACACTACAGTACCATCACCACACTGTGCCACTACAGTACTATCACCACACTGTATACTACAGTACCATCACCACACTGTACAATTACAGTGCTCATAACCACACTGTATACTACAGTACCATCACACACTGTACACTAGAGTACCATCACCACACTGTACACTACAGTACCATCACCACACTGTACACTACAGTACTATCACCACACTGTACTCTATAAGTACCATCACCACACTGTACACTAAGGCATTGTCACCACACTGTACACTACAGCACTATCACCACTGTACACTACAGTACCACCACACTGTACTCATAGTAACATCACCACACTGTACACTGAAACATCACCACACTGTACACTAGAGTACTATCACCACACTGTACACTACAGTACCATCACTACACTGGGTAATGAGTACCATCACCACACTGTACAATCTTCAGTACTATCACCACACTGTACTCTGGTGTACCATCACCACACTGGTACACTAGAGTACCATCACCACACTGTACACTACAGTACCATCACCACACTGCACACCAGAGTACATCACCACACTGGCATGAATGCCACAGTACATCACCACACTGTACAATTAATACATACACATTTATACACTACAGTACCATCACCACACTGTACACTAGAGTACCATCACCACACTGTACACTAGAGTACCATCACCACACTGTACAATTACAGTACCATCACCACACTGTACACTACAGTACTCATCACCACACTGTACACCCACAACATCACCACACTGCAGCCACTACAGTACATCACCACACTGTAGACTACAGCACCATCACCACACTGTACACTACAGTACCATCACCACACTGTACACTAGAGTACCATCACCACACTGTAGACTACAGTGTATCACCACACTGTACACAAAGTACCATCACCACACTCTCTATTCTACAGTACCATCACCACACTGTACACCAGAGTACCATCACCACACCGTGCACTACAGTACTACCACACCAGCACGACAGTACCATCACCACACTGTACACTAGAGTACCATCACCACACTGTACTCACAGTACCATCACCACACTGTACACTTACAGTACCATCACCACACTGCAACACTAGAGTACCTACCACCACACTGTACAATTACAGTACCATCACACTGTACAACAGAGTACCATCACCACACTGGGGGCCACTAGAGTACCATCACCACTGTACACTGCTGGTACATCACCACTGTACACTACAGCAATTATCACTACACTGTACACTAGAGCTCATCACCACACTGCACACTAGAGTAACATCACTACACTGTACACCAGAGTACCATCACCACACTGTACACTGGCAGTACCATCACCACACTGTACACCACAGTACTTCCATCACCACACTGTAGCCACAGTACTATCACACTGTACACTAGAGTACTATCACCACACTGTACACTTTTAATAGTATCATCAGCCCACACTGCCACCTCACAGTACTCATCACCACACTGTACACTACAGTACCATCACCACACTGTACTCTACAGTACCATCACCACACTGTACACTACAAACACCACATTTGTAATAGGGAGTATCATCAACACCACACTGTACACTACAGTACCATCACCACACTGTACACCACAGTACCATCACCACACTGTACACTAGAGTACCATCACCACACTGTACACTGGTACATTGCTCATCACCACACTGTACACTACAGTACCATCACCACACTGTACACTACAGTACCATCACCTCACACTGCACACTAGAGTACCATCACCACACTGTACACTACAGTACCATCACCACACTGCACACTAGAGTACTATCACCACACTGTACACTACAGTACCATCACCACACTGTGTACACTACAGTACTCATCACCACACTGCAATACCAGAGGCTACATCAACACACTGTACACTACACAGTACTATCACCACACTGTACAACTAAGTACCATCACCACACTGTACACTAGAGTACCATCACCACACTGTAATTACAGTACTTCAGTCACCACACTGTAGACTACAGCACCATCACTACACTGTGCCACTACAAAGTACCATCACTACTGTACACCAGCACTATCACCACACTGTACACTACAAAACAATACTACACTGTACACTACAGTACTATCACCACACTGTACACTACAGTACCATCACTAAGCACTGTACACTACAGTACCATCACCACACTGTACACTACAGTACCACGTCACACTGTACACCCACAGTACCATCACTACACTGTACACTACAGTACTATCACCACCGTACACTACAGTACCATCACTACACTGCATACACTCAGTACATCACTACACTGTACACTACAGTATACATCACCACACTGTACACTCACAGGTACCATCACCACACTGAAACACTAGAGTATATCACCACACTGTACACGAAAATCAACCACACTCGTACACTACAGTTACCACACTGTACATACAGTAATTACACACTGTACACTAAGTAATACACACAAACCCCGTAACTACAAATACCACACTGTACACTCAAGTACACTTCACCACACTGTACACTAGAGTACCATCACCACACATAATACACACGAGACTAAGCACATCACTAACTACACTACAGTACATCACTACACTGCATAATTACATACTTATCAACACACTGTACACTATCAGTACTCATCACTACACTGTACAATAATACCACACACATAAGTAATACTACTGTAAAAAATCACCACACTGTACACTACAGTAATACACACTGACAATTAAGTACCATCACTACACTGTACACTACAGTACCATCACTACACGTACAAAGTAACTCACTACACTGTACACTACAGTACCATCAATACACTGTGTCACTTACAGTATCATAAATGACACTAAGTAATCACCACACTGTACACTAGAGTAATCACCACACTGTACACTAGAGTAATTACCACACTGCACACTAAGTAATACACACTGTACACTACAGTACATCACCACACTGTACACTACAGTACATACCACAATGTATACTACAGTATCATCACCACACTGTACACTACAGTACCATCAACCACACTGTATACTACAGTACCATCACCACACTGTAGATAGAGTAACTGACCACACTGCACACTAATAATACACACTAACAAGAATCAATAATACATACAGTAATCACCACACTGTACACATTACATACTATCATACACACTGTATACTATAGTACTATAACTACACTGTACATATAGTAATAACACACTGTATACAGTAATCACCACACTGTACACTAATACATACGACACGTGTACACTGGAGTATATACCACACTGTAACTGATAGTACCACTACCACACTGTATCTACAGTACTAACACACTGCAGGCCACTACAGTACCATCACCACACGTACACTACAGCACTCCATTACTCACACTGTACACTACAGTAACATCACCACTGTAACTCAATAATCACCACACTGTAACTAAGTAATCAACACACCGTACACTTAGAATACATCACCACACTGTACACTCACAGTACATCATACACTGTATCACTAAGAGTACCATCACCACACTGTACACTACAGTACATCAGCTGACACTGTACTCTACAGTAATCACTCAACTGTAACAGTGAGTAATCACAGACTGTACACTCAAGGTACACTGACCACACTGTACACTAGAGTACATACAATAATACAGTAATCAGCCACACCGTACACTTCACCACACTGTAACACAAATCACAACTGTACACTAGAAAGTAATACCACAAACTAGAGTACATCACACACAGCACACTACAGCACCATCACCACACTGTACACTACAGTAATCACCACACGTACACAAATAATCACCACACTGTAAGTACAGCGGTCATCACCAATAGAAAGAATCACACACTGAATACAGAACATGCACCATACTGTGAATAGAGCATACTCACACTGTAGACTACAGACATAACACTGTAAAAGTAATCACCACACTAATCTACAGTAATCACACACTGTACACTAGGAGTACCATCACCACACTGTGCACTACAGTACATCACCACACTGTACACGACAGTAATCACCACACTGCTGACACTAGAGTAAATCACCACACTGTACCTAAGTAATCACCACACTGTACACTACAGTAATCACCACACTGCACACTAGAGTACATCACCACACTGTACACTACAGTACTATCACCACACTGTACACTCACAGTAATCACTACACTGTGACACTAGAGTACATCACCACAATGTACACTACAGTAATCACCACACTGTAATTACAGATAATACCACACTGTACACTACAGTACATCACCACACTGTAACTACAGTAATAAATGTAACTACAGTAATACACATGCAATCACAAACAATAAGTAATCACCACACTGTAACTAATACATCACCACACTGCACCCATCACCACACTGTACACTACAGCACCATCACCACACTGTACACTACAGTACATCACCACACTGTACACTAGCAGTACATCACCACACTGCACCATCACCACACTCGTAACATACAGTAATCACACAGTAACTAAAACATCACCACACGTACACTAAGACATCACCACACTAACTAAGAAAAAGAAAGAGTAATACCACACTGTAACAACAGTACATCACCACACTGTACAATAGAGTACATCACCACACTGTACACTAGAGTACATCACCACACTGTAACAGAGTACCATCACACACTGTAACTAAGTACATCACCACACTACACTACAGTAATCACCACACTGTACACTACAGTACATCACCACACTGTACACTACAGTACCATCACCACACTGTACACAGAGTACATCACCACACTGTACACTACAGTACATCACCACACTGTACACTACAGTAATACACACTACATCACCACACAAACAGTAATCACCACACTGTACACTACAGTACATCACCACACTGCTACACTACAGCACCATCACCACACGTACACAAGAATCACCACATGTAACTAGAGTACCATCACCACACTGTACACTAAAGTAATAACACTACAAAGAGAATACACACTGTAAAAAATAACACTGAAACAGAGTACATACCACACTGTACACTACAGTACCATCACAACACTTATAATACATACATCACCACACTGTACAACTACGAGTAATCACCACACTGTACACTACAGTAATGAAACCAAATAAAGTGATAAATTGGTGTGTGTATTCAGAACTGTAATGAGGTTCAGTATAAATATCAGCTGCGATCACAAGTCATCCACATCGGAAAAGCAGTTGATGTGCAGTGGTGTGGCAAAAGATTCAACATGAAGCAGTACTTTGATGAACACATGAAGACACACACGGTATGTATTCACACACACATTTAGCATTTTAGTATTTAGAGATATCCAGAGACACTTCATTAGTGAGTATTTTAGGCAGACACTCTTATCCAGAGAGACTTAGTTAGGTGAGTATTTAGCAGAGCGATCCAGAGAGATGGACATAGTGAGTATTTAGCAGACACTCTATCCAGAGAGACTTCAGTTAGTGAGTATTTAGCAGACGTGATCAGAGAGATGGACAGTAGTGAGTATTTAGGAGACACCTATCCAGAGAGACTTAGTTAGTGAGTATTTAGCAGAGATCATTTTCAGTTAGTGAGTATTTAGCAGACGTTTATCCAGAGAGATGTACAGGCAGTGATTCATCTTAAGATAGCTACAGTGAGGGGAAAAAAGTATTTGATCCCTGCTGATTTTGGAAAATGCTTTGCTCACTGGACAAAGAAATGAGCAGTCTATAATTTTTAATGGTAGGTATTTGAACAGTGAGAGACAGAATAATAACAAAAGAATCAGAAAAACCATGTCAAAAATTTTTATAAATTGATTTGATTTAATGAGGGAAATAAGTATTTGACATGCTGGAGTAAGCCTGGTAATCCGTCTGGCTGCGGCCTTGTGAATGTTGATAGCTTAAAAGACAATAGGAGAGAAAATAGTATCGAACAGCTGGTGTCTCATGCATGCTTGCAGTGTTGTTAACTAAGAGATAGAAATGGTTTAGCCCGCCTGGGAAGTCTTGTGTCACTGGGCAGGCTTGAGGCCGGGCTTCCTTTGTAGTCTGTAATAGTTTTAAGCTCTGCCACATCGGGAGAGCGGCAGAGCCGGTGAGGAATAATTTAGTCTATTGACTCTTTGGGATGTATGGAGGATAGTTTTATAAGATCCGCTCCTGAAAGGCAGCCACCTTTAGCTCAGTGCGATGTTCTGTAATCATGGCTTCTGGTTGGTATGTAAGTATGCG
Organism: Coregonus clupeaformis; assembly: GCF_020615455.1. Lineage (NCBI taxonomy): Eukaryota > Metazoa > Chordata > Actinopteri > Salmoniformes > Salmonidae > Coregonus > Coregonus clupeaformis. Next base: position 6,807 of record NW_025534785.1, read on the forward strand.
GGGAACATCATCGATGCACTTATTGATGAAGCAGTGACTGATGTGGTGTACTCCTCAATGCTATCTGAAGAATCCTGAAATGTTCAGTCTGATGTAGAAAACAGTCATGTAGGGCAGTGCTGGAAAATGATGGTGGCCATCACAAAATATTGACACTTGGCAATTTGGAATTTTACTAAGGGTGTACTCACTTTTGTTGCTCAGCAGTTTAGACATTTAATGGCTGTGTGTTGAGTTATTGAGGGGATCAAATGTAACTGTTATAAGTGTACATACTATTTAATTAGCAAAGTATTTCAGTGTTGTCACATGAAAATATATACTCAAATATTTACAAAAAGGAGGGTGTATCACTTTTGTGAGATACTGTAGATATACAGTGAGGGGAAAAAAGTATTTGATCCCCTGCTGATTTTGTACGTTTGCCAACTGACAAAGACATGATCAGTCTATAATTTTAATGGTAGGTTTATTTGAACAGTGAGAGACAGAATAAAAACAATAAAATCCAGAAAAACGCATGTCAAAAATGTTATAAATTGATTTGCATTTTAATGAGGAAAAAGTATTTGACCCTCTGCGAAACATGACTTAGTACTTGGTGGCAAAACCCTTGTTGGCAATCAGATGTCAGACGTTTCTTGTAGTTGGCCACCAGGTTTGCACACATCTCAGGAGGGATTTTGTCCCACTCCTCTTTGCAGATCTTCTCCAAGTTATTAAGGTTTCGAGGCTGATGTTTGGCAACTCGAACTTTCAGCTCCTCAGATTTTCTATGGGATTAAGGTCTGAACACTGGGCTAGACCACTCCAGGACCTTAATGTGCTTCTTCTTGAGCCACTCCTTTGTTGCCTTGGCCGTGTGTTTTGGGTCACTGTCATGCTGGAAAACCGATCCACCTACCCATTTTCAATGCCCTGGCTGAGGGAAGGAGGTTCTCACCCAAGATTTGACCGGTACATGGCCCCGTCCATCGTCCCTTTGATGCGGTGTTGTCCATCCCCTTAGCAGAAAAACACCCCCAAAGCATAATGTTTTCCACCTCCATGTTTGACGGTGGGGATGGGTGTTCTTGGGGCATGGGCAGCATTCCTCCTCCTCCAAACACGGCGTTGAGTTGATGCCAAAGAGCCGATTTTGTTCTAATCTGACCACAACACTTTCACCCAGTTCTCCTCTGAATCATTCAGATGTTCATTGGCAAACTTCAGATGGCCCTGTATATGTGCTTTCTTGAGCAGGGGACCTTGTGGGCGCTGCAGGATTTCAGTCCTTCACGGCGTAGTGTGTTACCAATTGTTTTCTTGGTGACTATGGTCCCAGCTGCCTTGAGATCACTGACAAGATCCTCCCCCCCGTGTAGTTCTGGTTTGATTCTCACTGTTCTCATGATCATGGAACCAAGAGGTGAGATCTTCATGGAGCCCCAGGCCGAGGGAGATTGATAGTTTTTTGTGTTTCATTTGGAATAATCACAACTGTTGTACCTTCTCACCAAGCTGTTGGCGATGGCTCTTGGAGCCATTCAGCCGTGTGTAGGGCTGACAATCTTGTCCCTGACATCCTTGGAGAGCTCTTGGGTCTTGGCAATGGTGGAGAGTTTGGAATCTGATTGATTGATTGTTTTGTTAGTCAGGTTTTTATACAGGTAATAAGCTGAGATTAGGAGCACTCTTTAAGAGTGTGCTCTAATTCAGCTCGTTACCTGTATAAAAGACACACTGGGAGACAGAAATCTTTCTGACTGAGAGGGGGGTCAAATACTTATTTCTCATTAAAATGCAAATCAATTTATAACATTTTTGACATGTTTTTCTGGATTGTTGTTGTTATTGTTTCAGTGTTCAAATAAACCTACCATTAAAATTATAAGATATTTTCAGTGGGCAAACATACAAAATCAGAAGGGATAAATATTTTTTTCCTCACTGTATATATATACACACACACACACACACACACACACACACACACACACAAAAAATGATAAGATAATAACACACACACACACACACACACACACACACACATGGTATGTAAACACCGTAATTGAAATGCATTCAGGTGATACTCATGAAGCTGGTTGAGAGAATGCCAAGAGTGTGAAAGCTGTATCAAGGCAAAGGGTGGCTATTTGAAGAATCTCAAATATAACATATTTTTTGATTTGTTTAACACTTTTTTGGTTACTACATGATTCCATATGTGTTATTTCATAGTTTTGATGTCTTCACTATTATTCTACAATGTAGAAAATAGTAAAAATAACGTAAAACCCTTGAATGAGTCCAAACTTTTGAATGGTCTGTATATACACACTGGTCTCTATGAAGACACATGAGGACACACTGGTCTCTATGAAGACACATGAAGACACACTGGTCTCTATGAAGACACATGAAGACACACTGGTCTCTATGAAGACACATGAGGACACACTGGTCTCTATGAAGACACATGAGGACACACTGGTCTCTATGAAGACACGAGGACACACTGGTCTCTATGAAGACACATGAAGACACACTGGTCTCTATGAAGACACATGAGGACACACTGGCCTCAACCAGTTTGATCTAGTTCTATTAAAGCTCAACCAGTTTGATCTAGTTCTATTAAAGCTCAACCAGTTTGAACTAGTTCAATAAAGACAACACTCTGGATCTAGTTCTAATAAACTAACAGTTTGATTAGTTAATAAACCAACCAGTTTGATCTAGTTTAATAAAGCAACCAGTTTGATCTAGTTTAATAAAGCCAACCAGTTTGATCTAGTTCCTAATAAAGTCAACCAGTTTGATCTAGTTAATAAAGCTAACCAGTTTGATTAGCTTCTAATAAAGCGCAACCAGCTTTGATTCTAGTTCTATTAAAGCTCAACCAGTTGATCTAGTTCTAATAAAGCTCCACCAGTTTGATCTAGTTCTAGCGAAAGCTCAACCAGTTTGATCTAGTTTAATAAAGCTCAACCAGTTTGATCTAGTTCTATTAAAGCCCAACAGTGATAGTTCTATCAGATGTATTAAATCTGCTTCTTCCTCACTGAAATATCATTTCTTCTGCATCTCCTTTAAACATCTTTAGTTCTTTATGTGTGTATTTGTATCTATTATGGATCCCCATTAGTTCTGCCAAGGCAGCAGCTACTTTCCTGGGGTTTATTATGGATCTCATTAGTTCCTGCCAAGGCAGCAGCTACTCTTTTCCTGGGGTTATTATGGATCCCCATTAGTTCCGCCAAGGAAGCAGCTACCTTCTGGGTATTATGGATCCCCATGAGTTCCTGCCAAGGCAGCAGCTACTCTCTGGGGTTTATATGGAACCAATTAGTTCCTGCCAAGGCAGCAGCTACCCTCCTGGGGGTTTATTATGGATCCCCATTAGTTTGCAAGGCAGCAGCTACTTTCCTGGGGTTATTATGGACCATAGTCCAAGGCAGAGACCTGGGGTTATATGACCCCATTAGTTCCTGCCAAGGCAGCAGCTACCTTCGGTATGGATCCATTAGTCTGCCAAGGCAGCAGATTCGGTTATTATGGATCCCCATTAGTTCCTGCCAAGGCAGCAGCTACTCTTCCTGGGGTTTATTCTACAACATACTGTATCTACAATACAAAATCCATATGTACGTGTGGGTAGAGTGCATGTGTTAGCGTGTGTGTGTGTGTGTGCAGTTCTATAGCTAGAGGACTCCTAATAAGTATAAAAAAAGAAAAGTAACAAAACACACAACAGAACACAAACATAGTACACAACACAAACTATAACATAAACAAAAATAAACTACACCAAACACTATAAACTATAAACTAAATAACAATAACAACACCGTAAAGTAAATAACGAACACATAACACATAACAACAAAACAAGCACTGAAACAAAAGAAACAAAACAAAAAACTAGAACACTATAACATGTAACGTAACACATAACAACCGTAAAACACCAAAAACATAAAAAACAAACCATAACAAACTCATAACACGAACATAACACTCATAACACTAACCAAACACAAAACATAACACTACACCAAAACAAAACAACATAACACATAACACAACAAACACATAACAACACCATAAACTCATAACACTACACTATAACACTATAACACTACACCATAACACACATAAACTACACATAAAACACCAAACACATAACACAACCAAACACAAACAAACAAACAAAAACAACAAACACAAACATAACCATAACACATAACACATAACACTATAACGTAACACATAACACAAATAAAAAACAATAAAAAAAAAAAAAATAACACAAAAACAATAAATACACCATAACACTATAACAATAACACTACACTATAACACATAACACTAACATAACACCATAAACTCATAACAACAATAACAAAATAAATAAACCATAAACAAAAAAAAAAAACAAAACAACACATAACACTATAACACACACATAAATATAACACTACACCAAACACATAACACTACACCATAACACTATAACACTACACGTAACAGTAAACACAACCAAACAATAACACTACACCATAACACTAAACACTACACCATAAAATATAAAAAAAATAAACATAACACTATAACAAACATAACACAAACACTACACGTAACACAAACACAACAAAACAAAAACTAAACACACACTATAACACTATAACACTACACCATAACACCATAAACTACAAAAAAAAAAAAAAGAAACACCAAACACATAAACTAACATAAAAAAAAAAACAGTAATACCAAACACAAAACTATAAACACACTAAAAAACACTAAAGAAATAAACACACCAAACACATAACACTACACCACAACTGTAACACTACACCATAACACTATAACACTACAGTAACACAAACACTACACCATAACACTATAAACAAATAACACATAACACATAAACACACCGAAACTAACAACACTACACCATAACACATAAAATAAGAAAAAACATACAATAACAAGAAAAAAACAAAAAAAACACAAATAAAATAAAATACACCAAACACCAAACAATAAACTACAATAACACTATAACACTACACCATAACACTATAAAAAAAAAATATAAAAACCATAAAAAAAAAAAAAAAATAAATACACCATAAACATAACAAAATAAATATAACACTACACCAAACACATAACACTAACCATAACACTATAACACTACACCATAACACATAACACACACCATAAACATAAACACACCATAACACTATAACACTACACATAACACGATAACACTACACCATAAAATAAACTACACCAAACATATAACACTACACAAAAAAAAACTAAGAAACTAACCATAACACAAAACAAAATAAAATATAAACTACACAAATACTATAAACTACACCATAACACCATAACACTATAACACTACACTATAATACTACACTATAACACTATAACACAAAAATACAAAACACTACACTATAACAATAACATACACCTATAAAATAACTACACCATAAAATAACAACAATAAAAATAAAAAAAAAAAAAAACCGAACACTAACCATAACACATAACACTAACAAAAAATAAATCAAAAACAAAAACACACCATAACACTGTAATACTACACCATAAACTATAAACTACACCAAACACTATAACACTAACAATAACACATAACAATAACACACACCATAACACAAAACTAAATATACATATAACACTAACCATAACATGTAAACTAACATAACACAAAACATATAACACAAAAACACCATAACACATAAAAACCATAACAACACCATAACACATAAACTACACCATAACACTATAACACACACCAAACACAAAAACACCAAAAATAAACACCAAACAATAACAATAACACATAACGAAAAAAAAGAAAAACACTAAAAATAACACAAAAAACTATAAACTATAAACACACAAAAATAAACACACCAAAAAAAACAATAAAACAATAACAAAACACTACAAAAACATAAACATAACACTAAATAACAAAAAAAAAACAAAAAAAAAAACAAACAAAATAAAACATAAAAAACACAACATAACAATAACACAACATAACACAAAACTACACCATAACACATAACACTACACCGTAACACGTAAATACACCAAACACTATAACACTACACCATAACACAAAACACACCATAACAAATAACACAACCGAACACTACACCATAACACTATAACACTACACCATAACACTATAACACCACACGTAACACATAACACTATACCAAACACCAGTAAACTATAACACTACACTATAAACTATAACACTACACCATAACACTATAACACTACACCATAACACTATAACACTACACCTAAACAAACTACACAAACACATAACACAAAAACAAATAAAACACTAACCATAAACTATAACACTACACTATAAACATAAATACACTAAAATAAAAAAAACACAAAACACACCAAACACAAAAAAAACAAGAAATAAGTAAACTGTAAAACAATAAAATAAATACACAGTAACACATAAAACACCAAAACACTCAAAACACACATAAACATAACACATAACAACACCGAAAACACAGTAACACTACACCATAACACTATAACATATACACCATAACACTATAACACTACACATAACACTAGAACACAACCATACACCATAAACTAAACAAAAAAACAAAAAACAACCATAACACCATAAACTCATAAACACAATAAACTCATAACACTACACCAAACACATAACACTACACCATAACAATATAACACTAACCATAACACCATAAACAATAACAAACAAATAAAACAATAACACAGAACACTACACATAACACATAACACTACACCAAACACATAACACTACACCATAACAAAAAACACAAAAATACACTACACAAAAAAAAAACCATAACACAAACAACACCGAAAGAACAAAACAAAAATAAACACTACACCAAAAATATAACACAAACCATAACAATATAAAACAAAAACACATAACACAAAAAAAAAAAAAATCACACGTAATAAAACACAAAAAAAAAAATAAACAAACCATAAAAAACACACACAAACAAATAACACTAACGTAACACTAACCAAACAATAACACTAAATAAATAAAAAACGAAAAAACAAAAACAATAAACACAAAAACAAAAATAAACAAACAATAACACTACACCATAAAAGAACATCAAATAACAATAAACACACCGAACACTATAATACTACACCAATACTATAACACTACACTATAACACTATAACACTACAAATAACACCGTAAACTAACCATAACACATAACAATACACCGTAAAATAACAAATACACCGTGAAACAACCATAACACGTAACACTACACGTAACAACACGTAAAGGAAAAAAAACACAAACACTACACCATAACACTATAAACACAAAACAAAACAAAAACACATAACAAAAACAACATATAACAACACCGAACACTATAACACTAACCATAACACATAACATACAAGAACACTATAAAAAGAAAACACACCAAAAAACAAAAAAAACACTATAACACTACACCTAAAAATAAAATAAAACACCGTAAAATAAATCAAAAACAAAACATAACAAAAAAATAAAAAAAAAAAAAAAACACAACATAACAAACGAACACTACACCATAACACTACAAGACTAGACCAAACACTGTAACATAACACTACAATAACACTCATAAACATAACACACACCATAACACGAACACATATAACAGTATAACTATAAACTACACAATAAAATAAAACACCATAACAGTAAAAACAAAAAGAACACAAATACACTATAAACAGAAAAACAAAACTATAAAAAACACTACACTATAACACAAACACACACAAAATATAAAACAATCACACTATAACACTAAACACATAACACATAAAAAAAACATATAAACTAACCAAACACATAACACTACACCAAACATATAAACTACACCATAATACTATAACACTATAACACTACACCATAAAATAACACTAACCATAACACATAATATATAACAAAAAAAAAAATAAATACACATAACACAAAAACAAAAAAAAAAAATAAAAAACACTAACAAAAAAAAAAAAAACACCATAACAACAGAAATAACATAACAAAACAAAAAAACACACACTATACACAACCAACACAAACAACACCATAAACATAAACTACACCAAAACAAAACAAAAACAAAAAAACATAAATAACAAACACAAAACACACCATAACACAAACACAAAAAAAAAAAAAAACACAAAACATAACACTACACCATAACACTATAATACTATAACACTAAACATAAAAAAAATAAAAACCAAAAATAACACACACCAAAAAAACACAACCAAAAATAACACTACACCATAACACATAACAAAAGACAAAAAAACACCGTAACACAAATAACACTATAACACTACATATAACACTAAACAACACCATAACACTCATAACACTACACCATAACACATAACACTATAACAAAAAAAACAAAAACTAAAAAAAAAAAAAAACACAAACACACACACTAAACTATAAATATAATACACAATAACATAAAACTATAACATAACAAACACAAACACTAACAAAAAAAAAAAACTACACAAAAATAACAAAACACTAAAAAATAAACACAAAACAAAAAAAAACAACAAAACATAAACACACCAAACATAAACATAACACTAACCATAACACAAACATACACAAACACTATAACACACAAAACACATAACACTCAAAACAAACACTACACCAAAAACTAAACACAAACAACACCAAAACTAAAAATAAACTACACATAACACATAACACTATAACACTACACCATAACACCATAAAACACTAAACACAAAATATAAACTAACATAAACATAAGAAAATAAAAAAACACACCAAAATAAAAAACAAAAACAACATAAAAATAAAATAACACAACAATAAAAACATAAAATAAAACACCATAACACTAAAAAAAAACAATAAACACACATAAAAAAACTAACAAACACAAAAACACCAAACACAAAACACACATAAAAATAACACTACACAAACACTATAATACTACACCATAACACTATAACAAACAAACACATAAATAAATAAAAAAAAACATAAACAAAACTACACTATAAACTATAACACTACACCAAATAATAACACTAACTATAAAAATAACACACACATAACACCATAAAAAAAATATAACACTAACAAAAAAAAAAAAACACATAAAACACCAAAAAAAAAAAAACACTATAAAAAACAAACATAAAAAACACTACACAAAAAAACACTATAACACTACAGCATAAACTATAACACACACATAAAATAACACACACCAAACACATAACACACACAAAAAAAAAAAAAATAAACTACACCAAACAAAACACACACCATAACACAAAAATATAACCCATAAAACACCATAACACATAAAAACAAAAATAACACTAACCATAAACAAACACTACACAAAACATAACACACACATAACATACAACACACACATAACAAAAACTACAATAACACATAACACACACCATAACAAAAAAACATAAATAAAACTCAAAAAAATAAAAACCATAACACATAAACTAAAAAAATAAACTACACCAAACACATAACACATAACACACACTATAACGTATAACACAAAACCTAAACACACATACATAAACACTCACACATAAACAAAAACTATAACACAAAAACACATAACACTATAAACACACGAAACATAACACAAATAACACATAACACACACCATAAAATAACACTATAACATACACGTAACAAAAACTAACCAAACACCATAAACTACACCAAACATATAACACTAAACAACACATAACACTATAACACTACACCATCACACTATAAACTACACCATAACACATAAAATACAACACACACCATAACAAAATAAATAAAACTAACCATAACACAAACATACAATAAAATAACAAAATAAACAAAAAAATAACAAACATACACAAACACAACCATAACACACACATATAACACTATAACACTACACATAAACTATAACACTACACCAAACAAAAATACACCATAACACATAACACAAATAAACACACCAAACAACACTAAACACTACACCATAAAATATAACACTAACATTAATATAAAAAATAAACAAAACACACCATAACAATAATCAATTTTATTTTATATAGCCCTTTTAATACTAAATCTAAGTGGTAAGAAACCCAGCCTAAAAAAACACTAGTAATGCAGGTGTAGAAGCACGGTGGCTAGGGAAAACCCCCAGAAAGGCGAAAGCCTAGGAAGAAACCAGAGAGGAACCAGGCTAGGAGGGGGTGGCCAGTTTGGCTGGGGCGGGTGGAGATATAACAGAACCATGCCAAGATGTTAAAAATGTTATAAGTGACAAGCATGGTCAAATAATAATCAGGAATAAATCTCAGCTTCTCAGTTGGCTTTTAAGATATTAGAGTGAAAAAGAGGTTGGGACAGTAGGGTATAAGGAAGAACAGGAAACTGGAATAGCAGCAAGGCAGGCGGACTGGGGACAGCAAGGAGTAACGGCCGGTAGTCGACGATGGTCTAGGGCTCAGGGTCCCTCAGTTGGGCTTTTCACAGCCGATATTAAAGAGTTGGAAAACAGCAGGTTGGGACAGGTAGGGGTGAGGCAGGAGGGCAGAACAGTAGAAACTGGAATAGAGCAAGCAGACCGGGGAGTAGAGTTGAATGGTCCTAGGGCCCAGGTTCTGAGAGAGAAAGAGAGAACGAGAGAATTAGAGAGAGATATAAATTCACACAGGACACTGGATAAGAAGAGAAGTACTCCAGATAACCAACAACCCCCAGCCCCGGACAATAAAATGCACAAGTTACTGGAGGGAGACAGGAGGGAGAACACCCATCCGAAGACTCCTGGGAGACTAACTCAATCATATGATCATGAAGAGATAAGTCTTCAGTAAAGACTTAAAGGTTGAGACGAGTTGCGTTCTCACATGGGTAGGCAGACTGTTATAAAAATGGAGATCTATAGGAGAAAGGCCCCGCGCTTGCTTAGAAATTCTAGGGACAATTAGGGAGGCTAGGGGTTGTGACCGATAGCAGCACGTATTGGTAGTAGGCAGGACCAACCGAAAGATAGGGAGGAGCAAGCCCATGTAAGCTTTATAGGTTAACAGTAAAACTGAAATCAGCCCTTGCCTTAACAGGAAGCCAGTGTAGGGGAGACTGAGAAAGATAAATCTTGGTTCTAGTCAGGATTCTAGCAGCCGGATTAGTACTAATGAAGTTATTTAGTGTTATCGGGGTAGCCGGAAAATAGAGCATTGCAGTAGTAAATTAAAATGAATGGATTAATTTTTCTGCATCATTTTTGGACAGAAAATGATTTTTGGAATGTTAGTAGATGGAAAAAAGTGTATGAAACAGTTTGATATTTGCAAAAGAGAGATAGGTCAAGAGAAAGAACATTTATTTGAGAGACTTTACAACCATCAGATGAATTGCAGATTTAACAGAAGACTTTGTTTTGGGACCTAAACAAGCATCTCTGTTTTGTCCGAAGTTAAAAGTAAAAAGTTTTCAGCCATCCACTTCCTTATGTCTGAAACACAGGCTTCTAGCGAGGGCAATTTTGGGGCTTCACCATGTTTCATTGAAATGTACAGCTGTGTGTCATCCGCATAGCATAACACTATAACATAACACTATAACACCATAACACTACACCATAACACTATAACATAACACTATAACACCATAACACTACACCATAACACTATAACACTACACCATAACACTATAACACTACACCATAACACTGTAACATAACACTACACTATAACACTACACCATAACACTATAACACTATAACACTACACCATAACACTATAACATAACACTATAACACTATAACACTACACCATAACACTATAACACTACACCATAACACTGTAACATAACACTACACTATAACACTATAACACTACACCATAACACTATAACACCATAACACTACACCATAACACTACACCATAACACTATAACACTACACTATAACACTGTAACATAACACTACACTATAACACTATAACACTACACCATAACACTATAACACCATAACACTACACCATAACACTATAACACTACACCATAACACTACACCATAACACTATAACACTATAACACTACACCATAACACTATAACACTACACCATAACACTGTAACATAACACTATAACACTGTAACACTACACCATAACACTGTAACATAACACTATAACACCATAACACTATAACACTATAACACTATAACACTACACCATAACACTATAACACTACACTATAACCCTATAACACTACACTATAACACTATAACACTACACCATAACACTACACCATAACACTACACCATAACACTACACCATAACACTACACACAAACACTCATAACACTACACCATAACACTATAACACTACACTATAACCCTATAACACTACACTATAACACTATAACACTACACATAAACACCATAACACTATAACACTATAACACTACACCATAACACTATAATGTAACACTATAACACTATAACACTACACCATAACACTATAACACTACACCATCACACTATAACACTACACCATCACACTATAACACTATAACACTACACTATAACACTACACCATAACACTATAATGTAACACTATAACACTATAACACTACACCATAACACTATAACACTACACCATAACACTATAACACTATAACACTACACTATAACACTATAACATAACACTATAACACTATAACACTACACCATAACACTATAACACTACACCATCACACTATAACACTATAACACTACACTATAACACTATAACACTACACTATAACACTATAACACTACACCATAACACTACACCATAACACTACACCATAAACTACACCATAACACACACTAAACACTATAACACTACACATAACACTATAACACTCACACTATAACCCTATAACACTACACTATAACACTATAACACTACACCGTAACACTACACCATAACACTATAACACTATAACACTACACCATAACACTATAACATAACACTATAACACTATAACACTACACCATAACACTATAACACTACACCATCACACTATAACACTACACCATCACACTATAACACTATAACACTACACTATAACACTACACCATAACACTATAATGTAACACTATAACACTATAACACTACACCATAACACTATAACACTACACCATCACACTATAACACTACACCATCACACTATAACACTATAACACTACACCGTAACACTACACCATAACACCATAACACTATAACACTACACTATAACACTATAACACTACACCATAACACTATAACACTACACTATAACACTATAACACTACACCATAACACTATAACACTATAACATAACACTACACCATAACACTACACCATAACACTATAACACTACACCATAACACTATAACACTATAACACTATAACACTATAACACTACACCATAACACTATAACACTATAACACTATAACACTATAACACTACACTATAACACTATAACATAACACTATAACACTATAACACTACACCATAACACTATAACACTACACCATCACACTATAACACTACACCATCACACTATAACACTATAACACTACACTATAACACTACACCATAACACTATAATGTAACACTATAACACTATAACACTACACCATAACACTATAACACTACACCATCACACTATAACACTATAACACTACACTATAACACTATAACACTACACTATAACACTATAACACTACACCATAACACTACACCATAACACTACACCATAACACTACACCATAACACTACACTATAACACTATAACACTACACTATAACACTATAACACTACACTATAACCCTATAACACTACACTATAACACTATAACACTACACCGTAACACTACACCATAACACTATAACACTATAACACTACACCATAACACTATAATGTAACACTATAACACTATAACACTACACCATAACACTATAACACTACACCATCACACTATAACACTACACCATCACACTATAACACTATAACACTACACTATAACACTACACCATAACACTATAACGCTAACACATAACACTATAACACTACACCATAACACTATAACACTACACCATCACACTATAACACTACACCATCACACTATAACACTATAACACTACACCGTAACACTACACCATAACACTATAACACTATAACACTACACTATAACACTATAACACTACACCATAACACTATAACACTACACTATAACACTACACCATAACACTATAACATAACACTACACCATAACACTACACCATAACACTATAACACTACACCATAACACTATAACACTATAACACTATAACACTATAACACTACACCATAACACTATAACACTATAACACTATAACACTACACCATAACACTATAACACTATAACATAACACTACACCATAACACTACACCATAACACTATAACACTACACCATAACACTATAACACTATAACACTATAACACTATAACACTATAACATAACACTATAACACTATAACACTACACCATAACACTATAACACTATAACACTATAACACTATAACACTACACTATAACACTATAACACTATAACACTACACTATAACACTATAACACTACACCATAACACTATAACACTACACCATAACACTATAACACTACACCATAACACTATAACACTACACTATAGCACTATAACACTATAACACTATAACATAACACTATAACACTATAACACTACACCATAACACTATAACACTACACCATAACACTATAACACTACACCATAACACTATAACACTACACCATAACACTATAACACTACACCATAACACTATAACACTACACTATAACACTACACCATAACACTATAACATAACACTATAACACTATAACACTACACCATAACACTATAACACTACACCATAACACTATAACACTACACCATAACACTATAACACTACACCATAACACTATAACACTACACCATAACACTATAACACTATAACACTATAACACTACACCATAACACTATAACACTACACCATAACACTGTAACACTACACTATAACACTATAACACTACACCATAACACTATAACACTACACCATAACACTGTAACACTACACCATAACACTATAACACTATAACACTACACCATAACACTATAACACTACACCATAACACTATAACACTACACCATAACACCATAACACTATAACACTGTAACATAACACTATAACACTATAACACTACACCATAACACTATAACACTATAACACTACACCATAACACTACACCATCACACTATAACACTACACCATAACACTATAATGTAACACTATAACACTATAACACTATAACACTACACTATAACACTATAACACTATAACATAACACTATAACACTATAACACTACACTATAACACTATAACACTACACCATAACACTATAACACTACACCATAACACTATAACACTATAACACTACACTATAACACTACACCATAACACTATAATACTATAACACTACACCATCACACTATTACACTACACCATAACACTATAATGTAACACTATAACACTATAACACTATAACATAACACTATAACACTATAACACTACACCATAACACTATAACACTACACCATCACACTATAACACTATAACACTACACCATCACACTATAACACTACACTATAACACTATAACACTACACCGTAACACTACACCATAACACTATAACACTATAACACTACACCATAACACTATAACACTACACCATAACACTATAACACTACACCATCACACTATAACACTATAACACTACACCATAACACTATAACACTACACCATAACACTATAACACTACACCATCACACTATAACACTACACCATCACACTATAACACTATAACACTACACCATAACACTATAACACTACACCATCACACTATAACACTATAACACTACACCATCACACTATAACACTACACCATCACACTATAACACTACACCATAACACTATAACACTACACCATCACACTATAACACTACACCATCACACTATAACACTATAACACTACACCGTAACACTACACCATCACACTATAACACTATAACACTACACCATAACACTATAACACTACACCATCACACTATAACACTATAACACTACACCATCACACTATAACACTACACCATCACACTATAACACTATAACACTACACCGTAACACTACACCATAACACTATAACACTATAACACTACACCATAACACTATAACACTATAACACTATAACACTATAACACTACACCATAACACTATAACACTATAACACTACACCATAACACTATAATGTAACACTATATAAAACACTATAACACAAAAAATCAAATCACATTTTATTGGTCACATACACGTGTTTAGCAGATGTTATTGCGGGTATAGCTAAATGCTTGTGCTTCTAGCTCCTAACAATTTCACAACATATCCCCAATACACACAAATCTAAGTAAGGAATGGAATGGCGATTGCATCGTCTGTGGATCTATTGGGGCGGTATGCAAATTGTAGTGGGTCTAGGGTGACAGGTAAGGTAGAGGTGATATGATCCTTAACTAGCCTCTCAAAGCACTTCATGATGACAGAAGTGAGTGCTACGGGGCGATAGTCGTTTACAGTGTCGGAAAAAAGTATTTGATCCCCTGCTGATTTTGTATGTTTGCCCACTGACAAAGACATGATCAGTCTATAATTTTAATGGTAGGTTTATTTGAACAGTCAAAAATGTTATGAATTGATTTGCATTTTAAATGAGGGAAATAAGTATTTGACCCCTCTGCAAAACATTACTTAGTACTTGGTGGCAAAACCCTTGTTGGCAATCACAGAGGTCAGACGTATCTTGTAGTTGGCCACCAGGTTTGCACACATCTCAGGAGGGATTTTGTTCCACTCCTCTTTGCAGATCTCCAAGTCATTAAGGTTTTGAGGCTGACGTTTGGTAACTCGAACCTTCAGCTCCCCTCCACAGATTTTCCATGGGATTAAGGTCTGGAGACTGGCTAGGCCACTCCAGGACCTTAATGTGCTTCTTCTTGAGCCACTCCTTTGTTGCCTTGGCCGTGTGTTTTGGGTCATTGTCATGCTGGAATACCCATCCATGACCCATTTTCAATGCCCTGGCTGAGGGAAGGAGGTTCCACCCAAGATTTGACGGTACATGGCCCCGTCCATCGTCCCTTTGATGCGGTGAAGTTGTCCTGTCCCCTTAGCAGAAAAACACCCCCAAAGCATAATGTTTCCACCTCCATGTTTGACGGTGGGGATGGTGTTCTTGGGGTCATAGGCAGCATTCCTCCTCCTCCAAACACGGTGAGTTGAGTTGATGCCAAAGAGCTCGATTTTGGTCTCATCTGACCACAACACTTTCACCCAGTTCTCTTCTGAATCATTCAGATGCTCATTGGCAAACTTCAGACGGGCCTGTACATGTGCTTTCTTGAGCAGGGGGACCTTGCGGGCGCTGCAGGATTTCAGTCCATCACGGCGTAGTGTGTTACCAATTGTTTTCTTGGTGACTATGGTCCCAGCTGCCTTGAGATCATTGACAAGATCCTCCCGTGTAGTTCTGGGCTGATTCCTCACCGTTCTCATGATCATTGCAACTCCACGAGGTGAGATCTTGCATGGAGCCCCAGGCCGAGGGAGATTGACAGTTTTTTGTGTTTCTTCCATTTGCGAATAATCGCACCAACTGTTGTCACCTTCTCACCAAGCTGCTTGGCGATGGTCTTGTAGCCCATTCCAGCCTTGTGTAGGGTCTACAATCTTGTCCCTGACATCCTTGGAGAGCTCTTTGGTCTTGGCCATGGTGGAGAGTTTGGAATCGGATTGATTGATTGATTGCTTCTGTGTACAGGTGTCTTTTATACAGGTAACAAACTGAGATTAGGAGCACTCCCTTTAAGAGTGTGCTCCTAATCTCAGCTCAGCTACCTGTATAAAAAGACACCTGGGAGCCAGAAATCTTTCTGATTGAGAGGGGGTCAAATACTTATTTCCCTCATTAAAATGCAAATCAATTGATAATATTTTTGACATGCGTTTTTCTGGATTTTTTTGTTGTTATTCTGTCTCTCACTGTTTAAATAAACCTACCATTAAAATTATAGACTGATCATATCTTTGTCAGTGGGCAAACGTACAAAATCAGCAGGGGATCAAATACTTTTTTCCCTCACTGTAGTTCAGTTACCTTTGCTGCTGTAGTTAGTGAGTCCAGTTATAGATAATTTGTATTCACCAATGGGGGAGTGATTGCTTCCTATGAGAGCACAAAACGTGGACATTTCTAGACATCTTTGGAAAGCGAATCAGATAAAGATTTTTTTTTGTCTTAAAGAGGCAGTGTTATATTTTGTGTTGATTTTGTTGGTTGTTGAATAAACTAAGTAGCAAATAGGCAGTAGCATAATTTGTCTGAATCTCTGTAATAATGGTATGGGAATAATAATGCATTTTATTTTGTAAAGTGGTTTCTTTTCAAACAACATAACAACATTATCAGTCACCTCCTTATCTGAAGGACAAGTGGATAAACAGGTTAATGTCAAGCCCTGCATGTTTTTATCAAAAGTCTCATGGAATGTAGGCCTACATTGAACATTGTCTTTATCTGTTGTGGTCTAGTACTCTCTTTTTGATAGCTAGGGCCATCTACTTTAAGTGCTTCCGGTCTTCCCAGTAGCCTACTTGGTGTGTGAATTGATGACTGCTCATCATTTGCAGATGATTGTTGACACATCAACCAGGATTAAGGGGCGGGGCCATGTGTGACGGTTGTTGTTCTGGTAATCAGTGGCTGTATTGGAGGGGGTGTGGTTTCTCTTAGTACAGGGAGGTGTGCTTCACCTCTGCTAGGCAATTAGCAAGTAATGTTAGTTCTTCAGTCTCCCCTGGTTTCTCAGCGGCAGCTGTAAGCGTGGTCGTGTCAGTGGCGGTCATGTCAGCAAAACTAAGACCGCTGACGAAACAAAGACGGTTCTGCCATGTTGTTCTTCAAGCTTCACACCACTCTTTCACTGGAGTATCTTACCTCGTTATTTTCGGATGATCTCATTTTGCTCTTTTGTAGCTTTGTCAACTATGTGTGTGTTTTCTATACCTGTTGGCTCCTCTCCCTGTAGGCTTTACAGACGCTCCCCACCCCTTGGCTGCTCCTCTCCCTGTAGGCTTTACAGACGCTCCCCACCCCTTGGCTGCTCCTCTCCCTGTAGGCTTTACAGACGCTCCCCTCCCCTTGGCTGCTCCTCTCCCTGTATGCTTTACAGACGCTCCCCACCCCTTGGCTGCTCCTCTCCCTGTAGGCTTTACAGACGCTCCCCACCCCTTGGCTGCTCCTCTCCCTGTAGGCTTTACAGACGCTCCCCACCCCTTGGCTGCTCCTCTCCCTGTAGGCTTTACAGACGCTCCCCACCCCTTGGCTGTTCCTCCCCTGTAGGCTTTACAGACGCTCCCCACCCCTTGGCTGCTCCTCTCCCGGTATGCTTTACAGACGCTCCCCACCCCTTGGCTGCTCCTCCCCCTGTATGCTTTACAGATGCTCCCCACCCCTTGGCTGCTCCTCTCCCTGTAGGCTTTACAGACGCTCCCCACCCCTTGGCTGCAACCCTTCTAATGTAGTGGACCCTTCGCGCACAACCCATGTGGAATTCCAAGGTGTCTGGCAGCGTTTCGATCTGCAGTCAAGTTGACCTCCATGCTGTCACTGTCACTTGTCCACTCAAGCTTAACATTATTGTAATGTCATCTCTTGCACATCTATCATTCCAGTGTTAATACTAATTGTAATTATTTTGCACTATGGCCTATTTATTGCCTTACCTCCATAACTTGCCACATTTGCACACACTGTATATATATTTTCTGTTGTATTTTTGACTTTATGTTTTGTTTACCCCATATGTAACTCTGTGTTGTTGTTTTTATCGCAATGCTTTGCTTTATCTTGGCCAGGTCGCAGTTGTAAATGAGAACTTGTTCTCAACTGGCTTACCTGGTTAAATAAAGGTGAAATAAAAATACAAAAATATATAAAAAATGTATCGCCCACCAGGTGCCCTCGGAGTGTTCCTCAATGAGCTTGACACCTTGATAAGCTCATTTCCTGACGATGTCTCACCGCTCTTCATACTTGGCGACTTCAACCTCCTGATGTCTGCCTTCGATTAATTTCTTTCCAACTCTCTTTCCCCTCCTTGCCTCTTTTGACCTCGCCCTTTCCCAATCCCCTCCAACTCACAAGGCAGGCAATATTCTTGACCTCATATTTATTGGAGGCTGTTCTCCTACTAATCTAACTACAACCCCCTCCAGGTCTCTGATCACTACTTTGTTTCCTTTTCTGTCTCCCTTTCCTCCAACCCTAACCTCTCAGCCCCTACCCAGATGGTCATGCGCCATCGCAATCTTCGCTCTCTCTCTCCCACTACTCTCTTCTATCCTATCATCTCTCCCTTCTGTTAAATCCTTCTCCCTCCTGTCTCCTGATTCTGCCTCTTCGACCCTACTCTCCTCCCTTTCCTCATCCTATGACTCGCACTGTCCCCTTTCCTCCTGGCCGGCTCGGCCCTCCCTTCCTGCTTCGTGGCTGAGTGACTCATTGCAAGCTTACAAAACAGGGCAGCTGATCGAAAATGGAGGAAAAATAAACTTCCGGAGGACCTATCATCCTTTCACTCCCTCCTCTCTACCTTCTCTTCCTTTCTATCACTCTAAATTTCAAGCTTCTGCCTCTAACCCTAGGGAACTATTTGACACCATCTCCTCCCTCCTTAATCCTCCACCCTCTCCCCCTCTGAGGACGACTTTGTCAACCACTATGAAAAGAAGGTTGACGACATCCGCTCCTCATTCACTCAGCCTATTGAGTCCCACTCACACAGAACTACCCTACGCCTTGACCTCTTTCTCCCCTCTCTCTCCAGATGAAATCTTGCAACTAGTGAGGTCTGGCCACACGACAACCTGCCTGCTTGACCCCATCCCCTCCTCCCTTCTCCAGACCATCTCTGGAGACCTTCTCAAATTCCTCACTTCCCTCATCAACTCATCCCTGACCACTGGCTGCGTCCCCTCTGACTTCAAAATGGCCCGAGTCGCTCCCCAACTAAAAAAAACCAACACTCGACTCATCTGATATCAAAGACTATAGACCTGTATCCCTTCTTTTCTTTCCAAAACACTTGAGTGTGCTGTCTCTGATCAACTCTCTTGTTATCTCTCTCAGAACGATCTTCTTGACCCTAACCAGTCAGGCTTCAAGACGGGTCACTCAACCGAGACTGCTCTTCTCTGTGTCACGGAGGCTCTCTGCACTGCCAAAGCTGACTCTCTCTCCTCTGTTCTCATCCTCCTAGATCTTTCCGCTGCTTAAGACACTGTGAACCATCAGATCCTCTTCTCCACCCTCTCAGGGCTGGGCACAGTGTCGCCCTCCCAGAGTGCAAAGAACCTTGGCATGACCCTAGACAACAACCTGTCGTTCTCTGCAAACATCAAAGCAGTGACTCGCTCCAGCAGGTTCATGCTCCACAACATCCCTAGAATACGACCCTACCTCACACAGGAAGGGGCTCAGGTCCTAATACAGGCACTAGTGTTTTTTATATATATATATATAAAAAAACATGTTCACCTTTATTTAACCAGGTAAGCCAGTTGAGAACAAGTTCTCATTTTCAACTGTGACCTGGCCAAGATAAAGCAAAGCAGTGCGATAAAAACAACAACAACACAGAGTTACATATGGGGTAAACAAAACTTAAAGTAAAAAATACAATAGAAAATGTATATACAGTGTGTGCAAATGTAGCAAGTTATGGAGGTAAGGCAATAAATAGGCCATAGTGCAAAATAATTACAATTTCTTATTAACACTGGAATGATAGATGTGCAAGAGATGATGTGCAAATAGAGATACTGGGGTGCAAATGAGCAAAATAAATAACAATATGGGGATGAGGTAGTTGGGTGGGCTAATTACAGATGGGCTGTGGACAGGTGCAGTGATTGGTAAGCTGCTCTGACAACTGATGCTTAAAGTTAGTGAGAGAGATAAGAGTCTCCAGCTTCAGAGAATTTTGCAGTTCGTTCCAGTCATTGGCAGCAGAGAACTGGAAGGAATGGCGGCCAAAGGAGGTGTTGGCTTTGGGGATGACCAGTGAGATATACCTGCTGGAGCGCAGACTACGGGTGGGTGTTGCTATGGTGACCAGTGAGCTAAGATAAGACGGGGGATTTGCCTAGCAGTGATTTGTAGATGACCTGGAGCCAGTGGGTTTGGCGACTAATATGTAGTGAGGGCCAGCCAACAAGAGCGTACAGGTCACAGTGGTATGTAGTGTATGGGGCTTTGGTGACAAAACGGATGGCACTGTGATAGACTACATCCAATTTGCTGAGTAGAGTGTTGGAGGTTATTTTGTAAATGACATCGCCGAAGTCAAGGATCGGTAGGATAGTCAGTCTTACGAGGGCATGTTTGGCAGCATGAGTGAAGGAGGCTTTGTTTACGAAATAGGAAGCTGATTCTAGATCTAACTTTTGATTGGAGATGTTTAATGTGAGTCTGGAAGGAGAGTTTACAGTCTAACCAGACACCTAGGTATTTGTAGTTGTCCACATACTCTAGGTCAGACCCGCCGAGAGTAGTGATTCTAGTCGGGTGGGCGGATGCAAGCAGCGTTCGGTTGAAGAGCATGCATTTAGTTTTATTAGTGTTTAAGAGCAGTTGGAGGCTACGGAAGGAGTGTTGTATGGCGTTGAAGCTCGTTTGGAGGTTTGTTAGCACAGTGTCCAATGAAGGGCCAGATGTATACAAAATGCTGTCGTCCACATAGAGGTGGTTCCGAGCATCACCAGCAGCAAGAGCGACATCATTGATATACACAGAGAATAGAGTCAGCCCTGAATTGAACCCTGTGGTACCCCCATAGAGACTGCCAGAGGTCCAGACAACAGGCCCTCCAATTTGACACATTGAACTCTTTCTGAGAAGTAGTTGGTGAACCAGGCGAGGCAGTCATTGGGGTAAGGGCAAGTTGCAGCGGAGGGTGCAGAGCTGGTGGCCGGGGTAGTGGTAGCCAGGTGGAAAGCATGGCCAGCCGTAGCAAAATGCTTGTTGAAATTTTAGATTATTGTAGATTTATCGGTGGTGACAGTGTTTCCTAGCCTCAGTGCAGTGGGCAGCTGGGAGGAGGTGCTCTTATTCTCCAAGGACTTTACAGTGTCCCAAAACTTTTTGGAGTTAGTGCTACAGGATGCAAATTTCTGTTTGAAAAAGCTAGCCTTTGCTTTCCTAACTGATTGTGTATATTGGTTCCTGACTTCCCTGAAAAGTTGCATATCGCGGGGGCTGTTCAATGCTAATGCAGTACCCCACAGGATGTTTTTGTGCTGGTCAAGGGCAGTCAAGTCTGAGGAGAACCAGGGGCTATATCTGTTCTTATTCTTGAATGGGGAATGCTTATTTAAGATTGAGAGGAAAGCACTTTTAAAGAACAACCAGGCATCCTCTACTGATGGAATGAGGTCAATATCCATCCAGGATACCCGGGCCAGGTCAATTAGAAAGGCCTACTCGCTGAAGTGTTTAAGGGAGCGTTTGACAGTGATGAGGGGTGGTCGTTTGACCGCGGACCCATTACGGACGCAGGCAATAAGGCAGTGATTGCTGAGATCCTGGTTGAAGACAGCGGAGGTGTATTTAGAGGGTAAATTAGTTAGGATGATATCTATGAGGGTACCCATGTTTACGGATTTAGGGTTGTACCTGGTAGGTTCGTTGATAATTTGTGTGAGATTGAGGGCATCTAGTTTAGATTGTAGGTTGGCCGGGGTGTTAAGCATATCCCAGTTTAGGTCACCAAGCAGTACGAACTCTGAGGATAGATGGGGGGCAAGCAATTCACATATGGTGTCCAGGGCACAGCTCGGGGCTGAGGGGGGTCTGTAGCAAGCGGCAACAGTGAGAGACTTATTTCTGGAAAGGTGGATTTTTAGAAGTAGGAGCTCAAACTGTTTGGGCACAGACCTGGATAGTATGATAGAGCTCTGCAGGCTATCTCTACAGTAGATTGCAAACCACCCCCTTTGGCAGTTCTATCGAGACGGAAAATGTTGTAGTTGGGGATGGACATTTCTGAATTTTTGGTGGCCTTCCTAAGCCAGGATTCAGACACTGCTAGAACATCAGGGTTGGCGGAGTGTGCTAATGCAGTGAATAACTCAAACTTAGGAAGGAGGCTTCTGATGTTAACGTACAGAAAACCAAGGCTTTTACGGTTACAGAAGTCAACAAATGATAACACTTGGGAAGTAGGAGTGATACTGGGGGCTACAGGGCCTGGGTTAACCTCTACATCACCAGAGGAACAGAGGAGTAGAATAAGGATACGGCTAAAAGCTTTAAGAACTGGTCTTCTAGTACGTTGGGTACAGAGAAAAAAAGGTGCAGATTTCCGGGCGTTGTAGAATAGATTCAGGGCATTATGTACAGACAAGGATATGGAAGGATATGAGTACAGTGGAGGTAAACCTAAGCGTTGGTTAACGATGAAAGAGATAGCATCACTCGAGGCACCGATTGAGTCGGTCTCCGCGTGTATGGGGGGTGGGACAAAGGAGCTATCTAAGGCAGGTTGAGCTGGACTGGGGGCTCTACAGTGAAATAGTACAATAAGATATAACCGAAACAGCAATAAGAAATGCATATTGACATGGGAGAGAGGCATAAAGCAATCACTGGTGTTATTCGAGAGAGCTAAGACAACAGCTGGTAATGACGACACAGTTTGGGCTGAGGCTAAACATAAACAGGATGCGGTACCGTAAAAAGGAACAGTCCAGCAGGCATCAGCTGTATAGCTGAGTTATCATAAGGTCCGGTGAACAGCAATAGGAGAGCTTGGAGGTAGTTCGGGGGCTGCTACAGCACTGGCGAGCAAGAGGCACTTGCGTGTGCTAGTGGGCCGAGGCTAGCAGATGGATCTTCGTGGTCGACGTCGTAATGGGAAGCCTGTTGAAACCACATCAGATGATTTCGTCGGCAGACCAGTCGTGTTGGATCGGCGGGGCTCCGTGTCAACACTAGGAGGCCCCATCCGGTTGACAAAGAGGTAGATAGCTGGGAGATGTGCCTTGCTCGAGGCTAGCTCAAGGCTAACTGGTACTTGCTAACGACAACAGCCATTCGGTTGCAGCTAGCTAGTTGTGATGATCCGGTGCTAGGGTCCAGTGATTCCGGCAGAAAATCCGATATGCTCTGGGTTGATAGCACGCTGTGCAGACTGGCCGACAAATTGTCCAGGCTAGAGCTAGTGCTGGCTGGTGGGTAGTGCAGGCCACGGACAATGGTGAAGACGCTAACGGTGGCTAATAGAAAGTAGCTAGCTAGCTGGCTACCACAGCCATTCGGTTGCAGCTAAACTAGTTTCAGCTTAAGGTTCTTGATAAAAGTTATAAATAAATAATAGAATCCTTTCCACGTTGGGTGAGGCGGGTTGCAAGAAAGTATATTTAGTTAAAGAATGAAAAGTAAAATTGAGAAATATATACAGTGAGGGAAAAAAGCATTTGATCCCCTGCTGATTTTGTACGTTTGCCCACTGACAAAGAAATGATCAGTCTATAATTTTAATGGTAGGTTAATTTGAACAGTCAGAGACAGAATAACAACAAAAAAATCCAGAAAAACGCATGTCAAAAATGTTATAAATTGATTTGCATTTTAACGAGGGAAATAAGTATTTTGACCCCTCTGCAAAACATGACTTAGTACTTGGTGGCAAAACCCTTGTTGGCAATCACAGAGGTCAGACGTTTCTTGTAGTTGGCCACCAGGTTTGCAAACATCTCAGGAGGGATTTTGTTCCACTCCTCTTTGCAGATCTTCTCCAAGTCATTAAGGTTTCGAGCCTGACTTTTGGCAACTGGAACCTTCAGCTCCCTCCACAGATTTTCTATGGGATTAAGGTCTGGAGACTGGCTAGGCCACTCCAGGACCTTAATGTGCTTCTTCTTGAGCCACTCCTTTGTTGCCTTGGCCGTTTGTTTTGGGTCATTGTCATGCTGGAATACCCATCCACGACCCATTTTCAATGCCCTGGCTGAGGGAAGGAGGTTCTCACCCTAGATTTGACGGTACATGGCCCCGTCCATCGTCCCTTTGATGCGGTGAAGTTGTCCTGTCCCCTTAGCAGAAAAACACCCCCAAAGCATAATGTTTCCACCTCCATGTTTGATGGTGGGGATGGTGTTCTTGGGGTCATAGGCAGCATTCCTCCTCCTCCAAACACGGCGAGTTGAGTTGATACCAAAGAGCTCCATTTTGGTCTCATCTGACCACAACACTTTCACCCAGTTCTCCTCTGAATCATTCAGATGTTCATTGGCAAACTTCAGACGGGCCTGTATATGTACAGTGGGGAGAACAAGTATTTTATACACTTCCGATTTTGCAGGTTTACCTACTTACAAAGCATGTAGAGGTTTGTAATTTTTATCATAGAAACAAAAATCCAGAAAATCACATTGTATGATTTTTAAGTAATTAATTTGCATTTTATTGCATGACATAAGTATTTGATACATCAGAAAAGAAGAACTTAATATTTGGTACAGAAACCTTTGTTTGCAATTACAGAGATCATACGTTTCCTGTAGGTCTTGACCAGATTTGCACACACTGCAGCAGGGATTTTGGCCCACTCCTCCATTCAGACCTTCTCCAGATCCTTCAAGTTTCGGGGCTGTCGCTGGGCAATACGGACTTTCAGCTCCCTCCAAAGATGTTCTATTGGGTTCAGGTCTGGAGACTGGCTAGACCACTCCAGGACCTTGAGATGCTTCTTACGGAGAAAACATGTAAAATGTGTCGTTTTATCTGTTTTTTGATGTGGAATAGAGTTCCATGTAGTCATGGCTCTATGTAGCGCAGCGTGTTTCCTGGGGTTTATTATGGATCCCCATTAGTTCCTGCCAAGGCAGCGGCTACTCTTCCTGGGGTTTATTATGGATCCCCATTAGTTCCTGCCAAGGCAGCAGCTACTCTTCCTGGGGTTTATTATGGATCCCCATTAGTTCCTGCCAAGGCAGCAGCTACTCTTCCTGGGGTTTATTATGGATCCCCATTAGTTCCTGCCAAGGCAGCAGCTACTCTTCCTGGGGTTTATTATGGATCCCCAGTAGTTCCTGCCAAGGCAGCAGCTACTCCTCCTGGGGTTTATAATGGATCCCCATTAGTTCCTGCCGAGGCAGCAGCTACTCTTCCTGGGGTTTATTATGGATCCCCAGTAGTTCCTGCCAAGGCAGCAGCTACTCTTCCTGGGGTTTATTATGGATCCCCATTAGTTCCAGCCATGACAGCAGCTACTCTTCCTGGGGTTTATTATGGATCCCCATTAGTTCCTGCCAAGGCAGCAGCTACTCTTCCTGGGGTTTATTATGGATCCCCATTAGTTCCTGCCAAGGCAGCAGCTACTCTTCCTGGGGTTTATTA
Source organism: Coregonus clupeaformis (assembly GCF_020615455.1). Taxonomy (NCBI): domain Eukaryota; kingdom Metazoa; phylum Chordata; class Actinopteri; order Salmoniformes; family Salmonidae; genus Coregonus; species Coregonus clupeaformis. The sequence goes on from NW_025534785.1 coordinate 34,537, forward strand.
TGGATCCCCATTAGTTCCTGCCAAGGCAGCAGCTACTCTTCCTGGGGTTTATTATGGATCCCCATTAGTTCCTGCCAAGGCAGCAGCTACTCTTCCTGGGGTTTATTATGGATCCCCATTAGTTCCAGCCAAGGCAGCAGCTACTCTTCCTGGGGTTTATTATGGATCCCCATTAGTTCCTGCCAAGGCAGCAGCTACTCTTCCTGGGGTTTATTATGGATCCCCATTAGTTCCTGCCAAGGCAGCAGCTACTCTTCCTGGGGTTTATTATGGATCCCCCATTAGTTCCTGCCAAGGCAGCAGCTACTCTTCCTGGGGTTTATTATGGATCCCCATTAGTTCCTGCCAAGGCAGCAGCTACTCTTCCTGGGGTTTATTATGGATCCCCATTAGTTCCTGCCAAGGCAGCAGCTACTCTTCCTGGGGTTTATTATGGATCCCCATTAGTTCCTGCCAAGGCAGCAGCTACTCTTCCTGGGGTTTATTATGGACCCCAGTAGTTCCTGCCAAGGCAGCAGCTACTCTTCCTGGGGTTTATTATGGATCCCCATTAGTTCCAGCCATGACAGCAGCTACTCTTCCTGGGGTTTATTATGGATCCCCATTAGTTCCTGCCAAGGCAGCAGCTACTCTTCCTGGGGTTTATTATGGATCCCCATTAGTTCCTGCCAAGGCAGCAGCTACTCTTCCTGGGGTTTATTATGGATCCCCATTAGTTCCTGCCAAGGCAGCAGCTACTCTTCCTGGGGTTTATTATGGATCCCCATTAGTTCCTGCCAAGGCAGCAGCTACTCTTCCTGGGGTTTATTATGGATCCCCATTAGTTCCTGCCAAGGCAGCAGCTACTCTTCCTGGGGTCCAGCAAAATTAAGGCAGTTATACATTTTAAAAACATTACAATACATTCATAGCAGATTTCACAACATATTAAGTGTGTGCCCTCAGGCCACTACTACCACATATCTATAAAAAAAATCCATGTGTACGTGTGTGTATAGTGCGTATGTTATTGTGTGTTTGTGTTGCTTCACAGTCCCCGCTGTTCCATAAGGTGTATTTTTATCAGTTTTTTAAATCTGATTTTACTGCTGGTATGAGTTACTTGATGTGGAATAGAGTTCCATGTAGTCATGGCTCTATTTAGTACTGTGTGCCTCCCATAGTCTGTTCTGGACTTGGGGACTGTGAAGAGACCTCTGGTGGCATGTCTTGTGGGGTATGCATGGGTGTCTGAGCTGTGTGCCAGTAGTTTAAACAGACAGCTTGATGCATTCAACATATCAATACTTCTCACAAATACAAGTAGTGATGAAGTCAATCTCTCCTCCACTTTGAGCCAGGAGAGATAGACATGCATATTATTAATGTTAGCTCTCTGTGTACATTTAAGGGCCAGCCGTGCTGCTTTATTCTGTAGGACTTGTTTTGTCAAAGAATGCAGAGCAGCACTTTATTATAGACAGACTTCTCCCCATCTTAGCTACTGTTGTATCAATATGTTTTGACCATGACAGTTTACAATCCAGGGTTTCTCCAAGCAGTTTAGTCACCTCAACTTGCTCAATTTCCACATTATTCATTACAATATTTATTTGAGGTTTAGTGAATGATATGTCCCAAATGCAATGCTTTTAGTTTTATAAATATTTTGGACTAACTTATTTCTTGCCACCCATTCTGAAACTGACTACAGCTCTTTGTTAAGTGTTGCAGTGATTTACATTTACGTCATTTAGCAGACGCTCTTATCCAGAACGACTTACAGTTAGTGAGTGCATACATTTTCATACTGGCCCCCCTGGCCCCCTGTGGGAATTGAACCCACAACCCTGGCGTTGCAAGCGCCATGCTCTACCAACTGAGCTACACTGGGATTTCACTTGCTGTGGTAGCTGATGTGTATAGTGTTGAGTCATCAGCATACATAGACACACAGGCTTTACTCAGAGCCAGTGGCAGGTCATTAGTAAAGATTGAAAAAAGTAAGGGGCCTAGACAGCTGTCCTGGGGAATTCCTGATTCTACCTGGATTATGTTGGAGAGGCTTCCATTATTGAACACCCTCTGTGTTCTGTTCAACAAGTAACTCTTTATCCACAATATAGCAGGGGGTGTAAAGCCATAACACATACATTTCCAGCAGCATATTATGATCGATAATGTCAAAAGCTGCACTGAAGTATAACAAAACAGCTCCCACAATATTTTTATCATCCATTTCTCTCAGCCAATCATCAGTCATTTGTGTTAATAATAATAATAATAATATGCCATTTAGCAGACACTTTTATCCAAAGCGACTTACAGTCATGTGCGCATACATTTTTACGTATGGGTGGTCCCAGGGATCGAACCCACTACCATTTACATTTACATTTTCGTCATTTAGCAGACGCTCTTATCCAGAGCGACTTACAAATTGGTGCATTCACCTTATGATAGCCAGTGGGACAACCACTTTACAATATATATATATTTTTTTTTTTTTGGGGGGTGGGGTAAGGGGGGGTAGAAGGATTACTTTATCCTATCCCAGGTATTCCTTAAAGAGGTGGCGTTACAAGTGCCATGCTCTACCAATTGAGCTACAGAGTTAAGTGCTGTGTTTGTTGAATGTCCTTCCCTTTAAGTGTGCTGAAAGTCTGTTTTCAGTTTGTTTACTGTAAAATATCATCGTGTCTGGTAAAACATTTTTTTTTCAAAATGTTTACTAGTGGTTGGTAACAGTGATTAGTCAGGCTGATTGGTCGGCTGTTTGAGCCAGTAAAGGGGGCTTTACTATTATTGGGTAGCGGAATGACATTTCCTTCCCTCCAGGCCTGAGGGGGCACACTTTCCTGGAGGCTTAGATAAAGAGATGGCAAATAGGAGTGGCAATATCGTCTGCTATCATCTTCAGTAATTTTCCGTCCAAGCTGTCAGACCCACGTGGCTTGTCATTGTTGATAGACAATAATATTTAATATATATAATATAATATATAATATACAACAATCATTTTTTCACCTCTTCCACACTCACTTTACGGAATTCAGAATTACAATGCTTGTCTTTCATAATTTGGTCAATTATGCATGGATTAGTTGTTGTCATGCCTAAATGTGCTAATCTTGCCAATGTGATGAATGAGCCATCTGATTCAATGAAGGATGGAGCCGACTTCGCCTTTTTGCCCAAGATTTAATTTAAGGTGCTCCAAAGCCTTTTACTATCATTATTTATATAATGTATCTTTGTTTCATAGTGGAGTTTGGAGTTTCTTCTTCTTTTTGTTTAGTTTAGTCGCAGTACGTTGGACGATCAGCTGTCCATTCCTTTCCCTCATTCCTCTCAACCAAACAATTTTTAAATTCCTCATCAATGCTTATTAGTAACTGCAATAAGCAATTTCATAAATGTGTCCAGTGCAGCGTCTTGTTGCTCCTCATTACACACCACAGACCTCATTACACACCACAGACCTCGTTACACACCACAGACCTCATTACACACCACAGACCTCATTACACACCACAGACCTCATTACACACCACAGACCTCATTACACCTCAGACCTCATTACACACCACAGACCTCATTACACACCACAGACCTCATTACACACCACAGACCAGCTAATATACTCCACATCTTGTCACGAACAGAAGAGGACCCAAGAGCGCAAGTTCAAATTCAGAGTTCTTTATTCAAGGTTACAGGCGGGAAGAGGAGTCCCAGGGGTGTCAGGGGTCTTTCAGGGTCCTCCTGTGGGTACCTGTGCTCCGGGGGTCACCAATTGTCCGGGGTGTCCAGTCCAAGTGCTTAGTGTGTGTTCCCCAGTGATGGAGCGGCGTATCGGGCTGAGGGTGGTGAAACGTCTGGGCACGCTCATCTGGTGGTCGGAGACCTGGGGGAAACACACACACAACAGCAATATGAATGGCAGGCAGAAGTACAGATCAGGGCTGGGCAAATATCGTGGTGAGAGACAGAAGGCAGAAACGAGTTACCGGAGGGGCTGAAGATCGGAGAGAGTAGTCGAGGTCCAGAAGGCAGGTTGGGATAGACGGGCAGTAGAACAAGGAGGCAGTCAAGAAAGGATCGGTATCACAAACAGGAGTCAGAGCGCAGACAGGCAGGTTACTGGTCCGGGTTTGAAGACGATCTGACAGGGCTTGGCTGAAAACCAGGGCTTGATATACTGGGAGAGGTAGTGGGGAAATGCAGTTCAGCTGGCAGAGTAATTAGAACAGAGTGAGGCAAGGTGAGGATGGTGAGTGGGAAATGCAGTGCAGCTGGCCAGGTAACAAGAGCAGAGCAGGGCAGGTGGAGCTAGTTAGGCTGAGTAGAGAGAGGGAGGTGAGCAGAGTGGAAGATAATTGAATGCAATTAATGTTGCTACCAGGGAGAGAGAGTGCTCATGACAGGACCCCCTCCAAGGGACGGCCCCAGAAGTCCCAAGAACAACATCATGCCGGGAGGGTGGAGGGGAGCAGGCGGGCGGGTCAGAACTCCTCCGAGCGGTCCGAGTGAATCTCCTCATCCTCAGAAGGAGCTGGAGGGTCACGGTCGGGAGACAGGACAGGCACTGAGACAGGAGCAGGGCGGGCCGGACGGCTAGGAACCCCTCTTGGACGCCCCTACGGATTGCAGGCTGATCAGGATGTGGTCGGGTGGAAGTCAGTGATAAGGGTCCGGTCCACTATCCTCCTGGCCGGGATCCAGGTCCTCTCCTCTGGACCATATCCCTCCCAATCAACGAGGTACTGGAGACCCCTACCCCTTCGCCTAGAGCGGAGCAGCGCCGGACGGTGAAGACAGGACCGCCATCTACGAGGCGCGGAGGAGGTGGCGCCAGAGCTGCAGGGACCAGGGGACTTTCATGGACCGGCTTGACCTTGGAGACGTGGAAGGTGGGGTGGACCCGCATGGAAGCGGGCAACTGAAGTCGGACCGCGTTGGACTGATGACTTTCTGCACAGGAAAAGGACCAATGAAGCGAGGGGGCCAGCTTTGTGATACAACCCGCAGCGGCAGATCCCGGGCAGACAGCCAGACCTTCTGACCAACCCCGGTAAGTAGGTGCTGGGGGTCCTCCGTCGGTTGGCACCGACGGCGTAGCTGGTTCCAGACTTCAGGAGCACAGTGCGAGCCTGGGCCCAGGGTGCGGCGGCAGCGGCGGGCATACGCAAGAGCAGACGGACAGGTGGCATCCGCCTCCTGGCTGGCAAACAGTGGAGGTTGATACCCGTAGACACACTGAAAGGGGAGAGCCCGGTGGAGGAACTGGTGAGTGAATTATGGGCATATTCCACCCAGAGCAGGTGTTGAGCCCAGGCCCGGGATTTTGGGAAGCCACACACCTCAGTGCCTTCTCCAGCTCCTGGTTCATGCGTTCAGTCTGGCCGGTTTGACTGCGGGTGGAATCCAGACGATAGGCTGGCGGTGGCCCCAAGGAGATGACAGAACTCCTTCCAAAAGGTTGCTGAGAATTGCGGGCCCCGGGTCTGACACTATATCCTGGGGTAGGCCATGGATACGAAACACATGTTCCAGGACCACCTGGGAGGTCTCTTTAGCAGAGGGTAGTTTGGGGGAAGGGGCACGAAGTGGGTCATCTTACTAAAGCGGTCAACAATGGTAAGGATGACTGTGTGTCCGTCAGAGGGCGGAAGGCCCGTAACAAAGTCCAGTGAAACGTGGGACCAGGGCCTCTTGGGTATGAGTAGGGGTTGCAGCAACCCAGCAGGAGGCTGGTTGGGAGTCTTGTTTGGTTACAAGTGGGACAAGCTCGGATGAATTCTCGGACATCCCGTCTCATCCCCCCGCCACCAGAAACCGCTGGCGGACCAGATGAAGGGGTGCGAGTGATGCCGGGATGACAGGCCAGACGGGATTCGTGGCCCCCACTGAATCACAGGTGACCTGAGATTTGCTGGAACAAACAGACGGTTGGGGGCGCTGGTGCTTGGACCTGGCTGGTCCCGAAGAGCCTCCATGACCTGCTTCTCGATCTCCCAGGTGAGGGCCGCTACGACCAAGTGGCTGGGAAGAATGGGAGCTGTCATGGCGGTGGTCTCGTCCTTCTGAAACATCCGGGAAAGAGCATCAGGTTTGATGTTGCGAGATCCCGGGCGGTAGGAGAGCGTGAAATTGAAGCGTAAAGAACAGAGACCACCGCTGTTGACGGGAGTTCAGCCTCCTGGCTGTTTGGATATACTCCAGGTTCTTGTGGTCTGTCCACACTACGAATGGTTCCTTTGACCCCTCTAACCAGTGCCGCCATTCTTCAAGGGCGAGCTTGACAGCCAACAGCTCGCGGTTCCCAATGTCGTAGTTGCATTCGGCAGGGGGTTAGCGACGGGAGTAGAAGGCACAGGGGTGCATCTTGCCATCCTCAGCTGCTCTTTTGAGAAAGCACTGCACCCACTCCCACGTCCGAAGCATCTACCTCCACCACAAACTGCCTTGCTGCATCTGGCATCTGGAGGATGGGAGCAGAAGTGAAACATGTCTTGAGGATATTGAAGGCCTTATCAGCAGCTGATGTCCATTGGTACGGTTGTTTAGTGCTGGTTAGCCGGTGAGGGGTGCAGCCACTGTGCTATAGTTTCTGATGAATCTCCTATAAAAGTTGGCAAAGCCCAGGAACTGTTGCAACTTCTTCCGAGACTCAGGAACTGGCCAGGAAGTGACAGCCGACACCTTCGTGAGATCCATCTGAATGCTGCCCTCGGTCACCACATACCCCAGGAATGAAACGGTCTTGGCATGGAACTCGCACTTCTCTGCCTTCACGAAAAGAGAGTTCTCCAGCAGGCGGCGCAGGACCAACCGGACGTGGTGCGTGTGTTCTGACAGAGTCTTTGAGAATATTGAAAATATCGTCAAGGTACACAAATACGAACGTATTTAGCATGTCCCTGAGGATATCATTCACTAGGGCTTGAAAAACTGCTGGGGCATTGTGAGGCCGAAGGGCATGACGAGATATTCATAGTGGCCGGTTGGTGTGTTGAACGCTGTCTTCCATTCGCCTCCCTCCTCATCCGCACCAGATGGTAGGCATTGCGAAAGGTCCAGCTTAGTGAATACAGTGGCTGCAGCAGTTCGAAGGCAGACGAAAGTAAGGGCAGTGGGTAGCGATTCTTAACCGTGATGTCGTTTCAGACCCCGGTAATCTATGCAGGGACGAAGAGAACCGTCCCTTCTTGCCGACAAAGAAGAATCCCGCTCCCGCGGGGGAAGACGACGGTCTAATTATCCCGGAGGCAAGAGAGTCATTAATGTAGTCCTCCATGGCCTTTCTTTCCGGGGCTGACAGTGAATACAGACGACCCTTGGGAGGTGCTGTGCCAGGCAGGGAGATCAATCGCGCAGTCATAGGGTCTGTGTGGGGGGTAGAGATGTCGCCTTGGATTTGTTGAACACCTCTTTCAGGCTGTGGTAACAGGCCGGAACATTGGATATGTCGGAGGTAGCGCTAGATCCTTCCCCGGTGAACGGGCAGGGTGGCCCCCTTAAACAGGTCTGGTGACAACTCTCCCCACTCACGGACTGTTCCTGTCTCCCAGTCGATGTGGGGTTGTGCTGACGGAGCCACGGGTATCCAAGAATGAGTGGTTGGCCAGGTGAGTGTAGGAGGTGAAACTGGATGGACTCCTGGTGGTTTCCTGACAGCAGGATTGTCACAGGGGCGGAGATATGAGTGACAGTGCAAGATGATGCCCATCCAGGGCTCGTGCAGGAATGGGTTGTGTCAGTTGATGATGGTTCACGCCCAGTTGCTGTGCAAGCTCAGGGTCCATGATGTTTGCTTCGGCCCGGAATCCACAAGGGCGGCCAATGTATGAGTCTTGTCAGAAAGCTGAAGGCGGAGATGAAGCAGGGTCTTTCGGATGGAGGGAGACTGAAGGCTTGTTGAGCTCACCCGGATCTCCCCTACACCTGGTGAGCTGCGGCTTTTGCCGGACAAGTAGCGACACGGTGATTCTCGCCACCACAGTAGAGGCAAAGGTTGGAGCTTAGACGGCGCCGACGCTCCTCGGGAGTCAGAGAGGCACGGCCAATCTCCATGGGCTCAGGCTGATTGAGTTGGCTATGGGACTTGACAGGCAGGGGGCTGGACAGAAGCGGTATCGACCCGAGCACGGATGGCAGGTTGACTGAGACGGCCCTTCTCCCTCCTCCGGGTCTGTATACGGCGGTCAATGCGAACGGCAAGGTCAATGGCGGCATCAAGCGTTGAGGGCGGGTCATGGGAAACAAGCTCGTCCTTGATATAGTCCGCCAGGCTATGGAGGAAGGCTTGCACCAGTGCCTCTGAGTTAAACGAGCTTTGACTGGCCAGGGTACGAAAGTCAATGGAGAAGTCTGCCACTGTCCGATTGCCCTGACGGATGGTGAGCAGAGCTTGTGACGCTCGGCTGTTGGCGAGCCTAGGTCAAAGACCTTTAACATCTCCTCCTCAAAGGCACTGAAGGAGGCACAGGCTGGGGTTTGCCGGTCGATTCCGCCGCTTCCCACAACCGAGCTCGACCGGTGAGATGTGTGATGACATACCCCACCTTGGCTCCCTCTGTTGAGAAAGTCCTGGGCTGTAGTGCAAACTGGATTCGGCAGCTGCTCAAGAATGGTCTTACTTGCTTCTGGTTGCCATCAAAACGTTCCGGGTTCCCAATCCTTGGTTCAGGAGCGTGGGGATCTGGTGGCAGCACTGCCGGGCCTGCAGCATTGGGACCTCCAGCGGAGGGATGAAGGAGTATCGGTGGTACAGGAACAAAAGGACCAGGGGGTGCGGGAGTAGCCGGGCTTGAGAGTAGTCGCAGGGCTTGGGCTAGCTGTTGTTGCTGCAGTTGGAACTGTTGTTGCTGCTGGTTGAATAGCTGGAGAAGGGAAGCGATGTCGCCAGCCATCCGATTTATGTCTCCCTCAGAGCGTTCCAGTCGCTGTAGGGCAGTCCTCTCTGGCTCTTCCTCCATCGTGGTCAGGGAGTGCGCTGGGTCCATGATGGTCAGATCGTTCTGTCACGAACAGAAGAGGACCCAAGAGCGCAAGTTCAAATTCAGAGTTCTTTATTCAAGGTTACAGGCGGGGAAGAGGAGTCCCAGGGGTGTCAGGGGTCTTTCAGGGTCCTCCTGTGGGTACCTGTGCTCCGGGGGTCACCAATTGTCCGGGGGTCCAGTCAAGTGCTTAGTGTGTGTTCCCCAGTGATGGAGCGGCGATCGGGCTGAGGGTGGTGAAACGCCTGGGCACGCTCATCTGGTGGTCGGAGACCTGGGGGAACACACACACACAACAGCAATATGAATGGCAGGCAGAAGTACAGATCAGGGCTGGGCAAATATCGTGGTGAGAGACAGAAGGCAGAAACGAAGTTACCGGAGGGGCTGAAGATCGGAGAGTAGTCGAGGTCAGAAGGCAGGTTGGGATAGACGGGGCAGTAGAACAAGGAGGCAGTCAAGAAAGGATCGGTATCACAAACAGGAGTCAGAGCGCAGACAGGCAGGTTACTGGTCCGGGTTTGAAGACGATCTGACAGGGCTTGGCTGAAAACCAGGGCTTGATATACTGGGAGAGGTAGTGGGGAAATGCAGTTCAGCTGGCAGAGTAATTAGAACAGAGTGAGGCAAGGTGAGGATGGTGAGTGGGAAATGCAGTGCAGCTGGCCAGGTAACAAGAGCAGAGCAGGGCAGGTGGAGCTAGTTAGGCTGAGTAGAGAGAGGGAGGTGAGCAGAGTGGAAGATAATTGAATGCAATTAATGTTGCTACCAGGGAGAGAGAGTGCTCATGACACATCTTCAACATATGAATCACTACAAAACGTATTGTATGACCTCTTATACACGATTATACACTTGCTGTTTGGGGTTTTAGGCTGGGTTTCTGTATAAGCATTTTGTGACATCTGCTGATGTAAAAAGGGCTTTATAAATAAATGTTATTTGATATATTAGGCCCAGCCTTTAGAACTTTGGTTTTCCTAGATATGGCTATTACATCTGATGGATGTGGATACTGCTTGCCGGACTCATCCCTTGAGATTATTGAGCGAAGGTTACCCCTGCTTCAGGCCTATTACCGGTCCCGAACCGCTGGATTCACACTCGGCAGCCGACAGAAACCTTTATTAAAAACCACTCAGCGAGACGTCTTGTAGTTCTGTACTCTCTGGGGCCTTTCAGAACAGGTGTATATATACTGAGATCATGTGACACTTAGATTGCAAACAGGTGGACCTTATATAACTAATTATGTGACTTCTGAAGGTAATTGGTTGCACCAGATCTTATTTAGGGGCTTCATAGCAAAGGGGGTGAATAGATACAGGTGAAGTCGGAAGTTTACATAAACTTAGGTTGGAGTCATTAAAACTGGTTTTTCAACCACTCCACACATTTCTTGTTAACAAACTATAGTTTTGGCAAGTCGGTTAGGAAAATGTAATTTTTCCAACAATTGTTAACAGACAGATTATTTCACTTATAATTCACTGTATCACAATTCCAGTGGGTCAGAAGTTTACATACACTAAGTTGACTGCCTTTAAACAGCTTGGAAAATGATGTCATGGCTTTAGAAGCTTCTGATAGGCTAATTGACATAATTTGAGTCAATTGGAGCTGTACCTGTGGATGTATTTCAAGGCCTACCTTCAAACTCAGTGCTTCTTTGCTTGACATCATGGGAAAATCAAAAGAGTTCAGCCAAGACCTCATAAAAAAAATTGTAGACCTCCACAAGTCTGGTTCATCCTTGGGAGCAATTTCCAAACGCCTGAAGGTACCACGTTCATCTGTACAAACAATAGTACGCAAGTATAAACACCATGGGACCACGCAGCCATCATACCGCTCAGGAAGGAGACGCGTTCTGTCTCCTAGAGATGAACGTACTTTGGTGCGAAAAGTGCAAATCAATCCCAGAACAACAGCAAAGGACTTTGAAGATGCTGGAGGAAACAGGTACAAAAGTATCTATATCCACAGTAAAACGAGTCCTATATCGACATAACCTGAAAGGCCGCTCAGCAAGGAAGAAGCCATTGCTCCAAAACTGCCATAAAAAAGCCAGACTACGGTTTGCAACTGCACATGGGGGACAAAGATCGTATTTTTTTGGGAGAAATGTCCTCTGGTCTGATGAAACAAAAATATAACTGTTTGGCCATAATGACCATGGTTATGTTTGGAGGAAAAATGGGGTTGCTTGCAAGCCGAAGAACACCAATCCCAACCGTGAAGCACGGGGGTGGCAACATCATGCTGTGGGGGTGCTTTGCTGCAGGAGGGACTGGTGCACTTCACAAAATAGATGGCATCATGAGGAAGGAAAATATGTGGATATATTGAAGCAACATCTCAAGACATCAGTCAGGAAGTTAAAGCTTGGTCGCAAATGGGTCTTCCAAATGGACAATGACCCCAAGCATACTTCTAAAGTTGTGGCAAAATGGCTTAAGGACAACGAAGTCAAGGTATTGGAGTGGCCATCACAAAGCCCTGACCTCAATCCTATAGAAAATGTGTGGGCAGAACTGAAAAAGCGTGTGCGAGCAAGGAGGCCTACAAACCTGACTCAGTTACACCAGCTCTGTCAGATGGAATGGGCCAAAATTCACCCAATTTATTGTGGGAAGCTTGTGGAAGGCTACCCGAAATGTTTGACCCAAGTTAAACAATTTAAAGGCAATGCTACCAAATACTAATTGAGTGTATGTAAACTTCTGACCCACTGGGAATGTGATGAAAGAAAGAAAAGCTGAAATAAATAATTCTCTCTACTATTATTCTGACATTCACATTCTTAAAATAAAGTGGTGATCCTAACTGACTTAAGACAGGGAATTTGTACTAGGATTAAATGTCAGGTACTTGGCTAAGGTGTCTGTAAACTTCCGCCTTCATCTGTACATACCGTACAGTACTTGAGGTTAGTTGAGGTAATTGAGGTATGTAAATTACCGCGATTTACCTCAATTACCTCGACTTACCTCAACTTACCTCAATTACCTCGACTTACCTCAACTTACCTCAATTACCTCGACTAACCTCGACTTCAACTGTATAAAACGGCAATTCGAGTGGTGATACTTTCTGTTATCATTGAATATCATTGAATAAATATTAGTTGTAACACCCACGAGTGTTACAAACCCTTCAGCGTAATGGTAAAGGTGTAGCCTAACATCCTAAGACATTTCTATACCCCAAGAAATGTCCCCATGGGGAAATCCACTGCCTTTTTTTATTCAAGCAAAGCCCTTTATAATAAGTCTACTATCCCCAAAATATCCTGACTCCCAACCTAGAGGAAACCCAACCCTGTTCCTCCTAAAATCAAAATATGTCACTTCCCTGTGGGTAAAGAACAGAGGATTACCTCTAACTGATGTCTTAGAAGATTTCAGAAGAAGTAACAGACTTCAACCCCAACAACAGAAGAAGTAACAGACTTCAACCCCAACAACAGAAGAAGTAACAGACTTCAACCCCAACAACAGAAGAAGTAACAGACTTCAACCCCAACAACAGAAGAAGTAACAGACTTCAACCCCAACAACAGAAGAAGTAACAGACTTCAACCCCAACAACAGAAGAAGTAACAGACTTCAACCCCAACAACAGAAGAAGTAACAGACTTCAACCCCAACAACAGAAGAAGTAACAGACTTCAACCCCAACAACAATGTTCCAAAAAAGTTGAACTAAAAAACAACAGTAGAGAAACCGCAAAAATAATAACCAAAAGCTCCTCTAAGCAAAACAACCCTTAAACAATTACTGTCATATTCCCCTACACAACTCCTCCCTCAAAACCGGTTACATCTGGTCCATACTGGACTCCCCCTCCCCAAACCCCGAGTCCTTGTTGCTCAGGTCATCTTCCAGGGGTTGGTAGAAGTTCATGTTTCACTGCACTTCCCTCGGCCTCGGCCTCACGTTCTAGTAATTTCCCAGGCTCCACCTCCCAGGCTCTGCTGATGCTGGTGTTGAAGGCGAAGGTCCTGTTTTTCTTTCACGATGACTTCCTGCCTTTGTGTCCTCCTGCTCCCTCAGATCCAGAATCAGCAATTACATCCAAACCCTGTGTCACCACATGCTTTAGAGCAGATTTCTTCAGCATTAATAAAGATGTGATCAATACATGTGGATGATTTCATTCCTCTGCTGTTTGTAAATACCCTGGTAGGTTGACAGATAACCTGAAGCAGATTGCAGGCACTAGTTACAGTTTGAAGCTTTTTCTTGAGTGGGCAGCTTGATGAAAGACAGTCAATATTTAGGTCACCCAGAAAACGTGTTGATATCAAAATCAAATCAAATGTTATTTGTCACATACACGTGTTTAGCAGATGTTATAGCGGGTGTAGCGAAATGCTTGTGCTTCTAGCTCCGACAGTGCAGTAATATCTAACAAGTAATATCTAACAATTTCACAACATATACATTTACATCATTTAGCAGACGCTCTTATCCAGACAACTTACAAATTGGTGCATTCAACTTATGATAGCCAGTGGGACAACCACCTTTTAAAAATTTATTTTTTATTATTATTATTTTTAATGGGAGGGGGGGTAGAAGGATTACTTTATACTATTCCAGGTATTCCTTAAAGAGGTAGGGTTTCAAGTGTCTCCGGAAGGTGGTGAGTGACTCCGCTGTCCTGGCGTTGTGAGGGAGCTTGTTCCACCATTGGGGTGCCAGAGCTGCGAACAGTTTTGACTGGGCTGAGTGTGAACTGTGCTTCCGCAGAGGTAGGGGAGCTAGCAGGCCAGAGGTGGATGAACGTAGTTCCCTCGTTTGGGTGTAGGGTCTGATCAGAGCCTGAAGGTAAGAAGGTGCCGTTCCCCTCACAGCTCCGTAGGCAAGCACCATGGTCTTGTAGTAGATGCGAGCCTCAACTGGAAGCCAGTGGAGTGTGCGGAGGAGCGGGGTGACATGAGAGAACTTGGGAAGGTCGAATATACCCAATACACACAAAACTAGTAAGGAATGGGATTTAAGAATATATACATATATGGACAAGCAATGACAGAGCGGCATGGACTAAGATACAGTAGAATATTATAGAATAGAATGCAGTATATACATATGAGATGAGTAGTGCAAGATATGGAAACATTATTAAAGTGACTAGTGTTCCATTTCTTAAAGTGGCCAGTGATTTCAATAGGCAGCAGCAGCCTCTAGTGTGCTAGTGATGGCTATTTAACAGTCTGATGGCCTTGAGATAGAAGCTGTTTTTCATTCTCTCGGTCCCAGCTTTGACACACCTGTACTGACCTCGCCTTCTGGATGATAGCGGGGTGAACAGGCAGTGGCTCGGGTGGTTGATGTCCTTGATGATCTTTTTGGCCTTCCTGTGACATCGGGTGCTTTATGTGTCTTGGAGGGCGGGTAGTTTGCCCCCGGTAATGCGTTCGGCAGACCGCACCACCCTCTGGAGAGCCCTGCGGTTGCGGGCGGTGCAGTTGCCGTACCAGGCGGTGATACAGCCCGACAGGATGCTCTCAATTGTGCATCTGTAAAAGTTTGTGAGGGTTTTAGGTGCTAAGCCGAATTTCTTTGGCCTCCTGAGGTTGAAGGGGCTCTGTTGCGCCTTTTTCACCACACTGTCTGCGTGGGTGGACCATTTCAGTTTGTCGGTGATGTGTACGCCAAGGAACCTGAAGCTTTCCACCTTCTCCACTGTGGTCCCGTCGATGTGGATAGGGGGGTGCACCCTCTGCTGTTTCCTGAAGTCCACGATCATCTCCTTTGTTTTGTTGATGTTGAGTGAGAGGTTATTTACCTGGCACCACACTCCCAGAGCCCTCACCTCCTCCCTGTAGGCTGTCTCGTCATTGTTGGTAATCAAGCCTACTACTGTTGTTTCATCTGCAAACTTGATGATTGAGTTGGAGGCGTGCTTGGCCACACAGTCATGGGTGAACAGGAAGTACAGGAGGGGGCTGAGCACGCATACTTGTGGGGCCTCTGTGTTGAGGATCAGCGAAGTGGAGATGTTGTTTCATACCTTCACCACCTGGGGGCGGCCCGTCAGGAAGTCCAGGACCCAGTTGCACAGGGCGGGGTTCAGACCCAAGGCCTCGAGCTTAATGATGAGCTTGGAGGGTACTATGGTGTTGAATGCTGAGCTATAGTCAATCAACAGCATTCTTACATAGGTATTCCTCTTGTCCAGATGGGATAGGGCAGTGTGCAGTGTGATGGCGATTGCATCGTCTGTGGATCTGTTGGGGCGGTAAGCAAAGTTGGTCTAGGGTGACAGGTAAGGTAGAGGTGAAATGATCCTTGACTAGTCTCCCAAAGCACTTTATGATGACAGAGGTGAGTGCTACGGGGCGATAGTCATTTAGTTCAGTTACCTTTGCTTTCTTGGGTACAGGAAAAATGGTGGCCATCTTGAAGCATATGGGAACAGCAGACTGGGATAGAGAGAGATTGAATATGTCCGTAAACACACCAGCCAGCTGGTCTGCACATGCTCTGAGGACGAGGTTAGGGATACCATGTGGACCGGCAGCCTTGCGAGGGTTAACACGCTTAAATGTCTTGCTCACGTTGGCCACGGAGAACGAGAGCCCACAGTTGTTGGTAGTGGGCCGCGTCGGTGGCACTGTGTTATCCTCAAAGCGGGCGAATTAGGTGTTTAGCTTGTCTGGAAGCGAGACGTCGGTGTCTGTGACGTGGCTGGTTTTCCCTTTATAATCCGTGATTGTCTGTAGACCCTGCCACATACGTCTCGTGTCTGAGCCATTGAATTGCGACTCCACTTTGTCTCTATACTGATGTTTTGCCAGTTTAACTGCCTTGCGGAGTGAGTAGCTACACTGTTTGTATTCTGCCATATTCCCAGTCACCTTACCATGGTTCAATGCGGTGGTTCGCGCTTTCAGATTTGCGCAAATGCTGCCATCTATCCACGGTTTCTGGTTTGGGTAGGTTTTAATAGTCACAGTGGGCACAACATCACCTACATTATCAAGCATTTCACACATATTATCCAGATACTGACTGTTAGCTCTAGATAGCTGTCATTTGTGGTTGTCGTGACTTATGTTTCCGTTTTGTTTAACTTAGTGTCTCATACTAGGGCTTTTTGTTCTCTGTTCTCCCTCCCTCCCTCCCTCCCCCCCTCCCTCCCTCCCTCCCAGGAGAGAAGCCGTATATCTGTGAGATCTGTGGGAAGAGTTTCACCAGTCGTCCCAACATGAAGCGTCACCGTCGGACCCATACGGGGGAGAAGCCGTACCCCTGCGAGGTGTGTGGTCAGAGGTTCCGTTTCTCCAACATGCTTAAGGCCCATAAGGAGAAGTGCATCCGGGTCAGCAACCCCATGGTAACCGACAGCAACGACCTCCTGGGTGTCGACCCCCCCTCCCCGACTGTTTCTGCGGACCCTGCTGCTATTGATCAGGTGGTGTTAGGGGCGATGATCCCGGGGGCAACGCACCACCATGCCATGCCCCTCTCCCTCCCCCTGATCCACTCCCTGGGGGGGCTGCCCCACCCCCCCGCGCCACACCTCCCCCTCCTCCACCCCTCTTCTCTGGCAGGATGGGCTCCAACATCTAGCTAACGCACTCTGCTCCGCTAACAGACCAGACCGCTAGTATCCATCTACTCTACAGCACTCTGCAAACAGACTGCTAGCATCCATCTACTCTACAATACTCTGCTAACAGACTGCTAGCATCCATCTACTCTACAGCACTCTGCTAACAGACTGCTAGCATCATCTACTCTACAACACTCCGCTAACAGACCAGACTGCTAGCATCCATCTACTCTACAACACTATGCTAACAGACTGCTAGCATCCATCTACTCTACAACACTCTGCTAACATACTGCTAGCATCCATCTACTCTACACCACTCTGCTAACAGACTGCTAGCATCCATCTACTCTACAACACTATGCTAACAGACCAGACTGCTAGCATCCATCTACTCTACAACATTCTGCTAACAGACTGCTAGCATCCATCTACTCTACACCACTCTGCTAACAGACTGCTAGCATCCATCTACTCTACAACATTCTGCTAACAGACCAGACTGCTAGCATCCATCTACTCTACAACATTCTGCTAACAGACTGCTAGCATCCATCTACTCTACAACATTCTGCTAACAGACTGCTAGCATCCATCTACTCTACACCACTCTGCTAACAGACTGCTAGCATCCATCTACTCTACAACATTCTGCTAACAGACCAGACTGCTAGCATCCATCTACTCTACAACATTCTGCTAACAGACTGCTAGCATCCATCTACTCTACAACACTATGCTAACAGACCAGACTGCTAGCATCCATCTACTCTACAACACTATGCTAACAGACTGCTAGCATCCATCTACTCTACAACACTCTGCTAACAGACTGCTAGCATCCATCTACTCTACAACACTATGCTAACAGAATGCTAGCATCCAGTCAGCCAACACCCTGAACCCCCGGAAGTACTCAGACTATCTATGAGAGGAGGGGGATTCACAGGAGCGAAGCAAGACATGGATGGAAGGAGGATTCCTTCATAGAACTGCATCGCATCTTAACTTGGCCCTGGTCTCTGTGGATTCTGAAGACCAAGGCATCTTAACTTGGCCCTGGTCTCTGTGGATTCTGAAGACCAAGGCATCTTAACTTGGCCCTGGTCTCTGTGGATTCTGCAGACCAAGGCATCTTAACTTGGCCCTGGTCTCTGTGGATTCTGCAGTCTGAAGACGTGAAGAATCATACAGAGGCTTCTTGTGACATATGCAGTATAAACGCATACACCTACCATATGGGAATGTTATACTGTGTTGAATAGTTCACTTCTGCCCTGGTTGTTGAGAGTTCAGAGGGGCATGTAAAATGAGAACATCTGTTGTTGAATTGTTTTCATTCTGATTACCATAAAGCCACACCCCTTAATAAGACCCTGCTTGTAGCACAATGTAACATTGGTCAGATTAACCCCTCCTCAGATGAACTAGTCACTGGTCAGATTAACCCCTCCTCAGATGAACTAGTTACTGGTCAGATTAACCCCTCCTCAGATGAACTAGTTACTGGTCAGATTAACCCCTCCTCAGACAAACTAGTTACTGGTGAGATTAATTACATTAATAATAATAATTAATAACCCCTTCTCATATTATCTAGCTAGTTACTGGGTTGGCTCTGGGGCCTAAGCTCCTCCCTAGGTGGTCTGTATGGAATGAGTTCTCTACAGAAGGTTCTAGGTGTTCTGTATGGAATTAGTTCTCTATAGAAGGTTTTAGGTGTTCTATGTGGAACAATTATTGTCTGACAGAAGGTTCTAGGTGTTCTGCGCGGAATGAGCTCTCTACAGAAGGTTCTAGGTGTTCTATGTGGAACGATTACTGTTTGACAGAAGGCTCTAGGTGTTCTGTGTGTAATGAGTTCACTACATAAGGTTCTAGGTGGTCTGTGTGGAATGAGTTCTCAATAGAAGGTTCTATGTGGAACGATTTCTCTCTGACAAAAGGTTCTAGGTGTTCTGTGTGGAATGAGTTCTCTACAGAAGGATCTATAGTGGGGAGAACAAGTATTTGATATACTGATTTTGCAGGTTTTCCTACTTACAAAGCATGTAGAAGTCTGTAATTTTTATCATAGGTACACTTCAACTGTAAGAGACGGAATCTAAAACAAAAATCCAGAAAATCACATTGTATGATTTTTAAGTAATGAATTTGCATTTTATTGCATGACATAAGTATTTGATCACCTACCAACCAGTAAGAATTCCGTCTCTCACAGACCTGTTAGTTTTTCTTTAAGAAGCCCTCCTGTTCTCCACTCATTACCTGTATTAACTGCACCTGTTTGAACTCGTTACCTGTATAAAAGACACCTGTCCACACACTCAATCAAACAGACTCCAACCTCTCCACAATGGCCAAGACCAGAGAGCTGTGTAAGGACATCAGGGATACAATTGTAGACCTGCACAAGGCTGGGATGGGCTACAGGACAATAGGCAAGCAGCTTGGTGAGAAGGCAACAACTGTTGGCGCAATTATTAGAAAATGGAAGAAGTTCAAGATGACGGTCAATCACCAACGGTCTGGGGCTCCATGCAAGATCTCACCTCGTGGGGCATCAATGATCATGAGGAAGGTGAGGGATCAGCCCAGAACTACACGGCAGGACCTGGTCAATGACCTGAAGAGAGCTGGGACCACAGTCTCAAAGAAAACCATTAGTAACACACTACGCGTCATGGATTAAAATCCTGCAGCGCACGCAAGGTCCCCCTGCTCAAGCCAGCGCATGTCCAGGCCCATCTGAAGTTTGCCAATGACCATCTGGATGATCCAGAGGAGGAATGGGAGAAGGTCATGTGGTCTGATGAGACAAAAATAGAGCTTTTTGGTCTAAACTCCACTCGCCGTGTTTGGAGGAAGAAGAAGGATGAGTACAACCCCAAGAACACCATCCCAACCGTGAAGCATGGAGGTGGAAACATCATTCTTTGGGGATGCTTTTCTGCAAAGGGGACAGGACGACTGCACCGTATTGAGGGGAGGATGGATGGGGCCATGTATCGCGAGATCTTGGCCAACAACCTCCTTCCCTCAGTAAGAGCATTGAAGATGGGTCGTGGATGCGTCTTCCAGCATGACAACGACCCGAAACACACAGCCAGGGCAACTAAGGAGTGGCTCCGTAAGAAGCATCTCAAGGTCCTGGAGTGGCCTAGCCAATCTCCAGGCCTGAACCCAATAGAACATCTTTGGAGGGAGCTGAAAGTCCGTATTGCCCAGCGACAGCCCCGAAACCTGAAGGATCTGGAGAAGGTCTGTATGGAGGAGTGGGCCAAAATCCCTGCTGCAGTGTGTGCAAACCTGGTCAAGACCTACAGGAAACGTATGATCTCTGTAATTGCAAACAAAGGTTTCTGTACCAAATATTAAGTTCTGCTTTTCTGATGTATCAAATACTTATGTCATGCAATAAAATGCAAATGAATTACTTAAAAATCATACAATATGATTTTTCTGGATTTTTGTTTTAGATTCCATCACAGTTGAAGTGTACCTATGATAAAAATTACAGACCTCTACATGCTTTGTAAGTAGGAAAACCTGCAAAATCGGCAGTGTATCAAATACTTGTTCTCCCCACTGTAGGTGTTCTATGTGGAACAATTTCTCTCTGACAGAAGTTTCTAGGTGTTCTGTGTGGAATGAATTCTCTATGAAAGTGACCTCTCTGTCCTAATAGAGGGATGTGGTGCCAGACATCTCCTGCAGAGCCCTGTCTCTCCTCTCCTCCTCATCCTCTTCTCTCTCCTCTCCCTCCTCTCTCCTCCTCTCCTACTCTCTCCTCTCCTCCTCTCCTCCCCTCCTCTCTCCTCTCTCCTCTCTCCTCCTCTCTCCTCTCTCCTCATCCTCCTCCCTCTTATCTCCTACTCTCTCCTCCTCCCTCCTATCTCCTACTCTCTCCTCCTCCCTTCCTCTCTCCTCCCCTCCTCTCTTCTCCTCCCCTCTCTCCTCATCCTCCTCTCCTCCTCTCCTCTCTCCTCCTCACAGTGAAGAGACTATATTAGCCAAGCCAACAGAACACAACAGACCAACAGGATATAATGAATAGCTTCCATCATTCTCTTAGCCACCTGTAGATGTAGCAAACTCTTCTTCTGATCTGTCTGTTAAAACACGTATCTGGCATCGCAATAACCAACTCCTGTGAGCTCACATGCTAGTGGTATTATTATAAAGCATTTAAAATCAATCCTGCATCTTATTTCTAACCTTAGTGATATATTTAAGATGTACTCTTTTTGTGTGTTAAATGTTAAAATTGTGACAGTTTGTGTAATTTGTGTGTGGCAACATTATACCATTATGTAAGGTGTTTTGGAAAGGTTATGACCAGCCAGTCACATTGGAAAGGTTATGACCAGCCAATCATATTGGAAAGGTTATGACCAGCCAATCACATTGGAAAGGTTATGACCAGCCAATCATATTGGAAAGGTTATGACCAGCCAATCACATTGGAAAGGTTATGACCAGCCAGTCACATTGGAAAGGTTATGACCAGCCAATCACAGGAGAATGCAGTAAAGTGTGCGTGCGTGTATGTATGTAACTACCAGAGACGAATGAGTAAAGGTTGTGTAAAATAGTCAATCTGACTCTGAATAAATTAACAATCAGCCAATCAGCTCTTGAGATTCCCAAAGTAGGAAGTAGAGAAGTGGAGAGATATTTATCTGACTTCTCGTCTGTTGCTGATGTTCAGAAACCACAGTGGTCTAAAGTATTTAAGTAAAAACACTTTAAAGTACTACTTAAGTAGTTTTTGGGGTATCTGTACTTTACTTTACTATTTATATTTTTGACA
Source organism: Coregonus clupeaformis (assembly GCF_020615455.1). NCBI lineage: Eukaryota > Metazoa > Chordata > Actinopteri > Salmoniformes > Salmonidae > Coregonus > Coregonus clupeaformis. The sequence goes on from NW_025534785.1 coordinate 55,895, forward strand.
ACTTTTACTTTTACTCCACTACATTCCTAAAGAAAATAATGTACTTTTTACTCCATACATTTTCCCCTGATACCCAAAAGTACTCGTTACATTTTGAATGCTTAGCAGGACAGGAAAATTGTCTAATTCACACACTTATCAAGAGAACATCCCTGGTCATCCCAACTGCCTCTGATCTGGCGGACTCACTAAACACAAATGCTTTGTTTGTAAATGATGTCTGAGTGTTGGAGTGTGCCCCTGACTATCCAACATTTAAATAACAAGAAAATGGTGCCGTCTGGTTTGCTTAATATAAGGATTTTTTAATTATTCGTACTTTTACTTTTACTTTTGATACTTAAGTATATTTAAAACCAAATACTTTTAGACTTTGACGCTGACTCTACATCACAGACGCTAGCCCAAAATCTATCAAGTATCACAATTTTGAAATGCTGTTAAGAAAAAACGATCTTATCTGCTCAATGATCTACTGTCCGAGAAACAGTTTAGATATATTGGAGAGCTGGTGAATTATTCCTTATGAAGAAGATATACAGTATAAAAAAAAAAAACACAAATGTAGTTGTTTCAACTAAATATTATTCAGTAACTGGTTCCACAGCCTTTTTTAGTTTACTCAACTTTTCGGTCCAAGTTACCTGAACTTAAACATTTTAGTTGGCCCAAACTTAGCTCCAACATGAGAAAATGTAAGCAAAAATGTTGTCGACTTAAAAAATATGTGTTTGCTCAAATTGTCTCATATGTTCATTCAGCTAGAAATTCTCATCTTGCATAACAAAAGGCTGTGGAACTAGTTACACACAGAGCTTTAACATACAACGTTTTCAACTGACATGTTTGACACACGTTGGCACGGTTACATTGTGCATGTTCATTTAGACAGTACTTCATATTCAACATGTCCTCACCAACCTCCTGGTTCACAGCATTCAACTCAAATTCAAAGTTCAGTAAAGAAAAATGAAAAAAAGGCTGTGGAACCAGTTGCTTAATAATATTTAGTTGAAACAACTACATTTTGTATTTATTTTATTTTTTATGGTGTATTCTGGAGAATTCCTATATCTGTATTCTATTGCACTAATCCTAAGCTTTTAGGTCTATAAACTTGGTTTAAAAGTAATCATAGTAGGGAAACGTATTGTCCCCCCAAAATGTGCAATCTTTGGCTTCACAATGGCAAAATGTGTAGAATAGAGGGAGATTAGCTTTAAAACTGCAAAATGTTTCTCTCTTCCCCATGGAAAAATGTGTTGCAGGAAATATGCTTTAAAACTGAAAATGTTTCTCTCAGGCTCATCACAAAATGTGTAGAATAGCATTATAAAACTGCACATTTTTCTCTCTGCCCCATGGCAAAATGTAGAAAGTTAGCAGCAGTCTGGTCCTGGAAGAGCAGGAGAAGAAGAGGAGGAGATGTCAAATGGGATTGTTGTGATGTTCCCCATCGGTAGACAATAGTAGCTGTTATATTATCTATGGGTCTATCTCTATAATACAGTCGTGGTCAAAAGTTTTGAGAATGACACAAGTATTGGTCTTCACAAAGTTCGCTGCTTCAGTGTGATGATATATTTTTTATCAGATGTTACTATGGTATACTGAAGTATAAATTACAAGCATTCCATAAGTGTCAAAGGCTTTTATTGACAATTACATTAAGTTTATGCAAAGAGTCAATATTTGCAGTGCTGACCCTTCTTTTTCAAGACCTCTGCAATCCGCCCTGGCATGCTGTCAATTAACTTCTGGGCCACATCCTGACTGATGGCAGCCCATTCTTGCATAATCAATGCTTGGAGTTTGTCAGAATTTGTGGGTTTTTGTTTGTCCACTCGCCTCTTGAGGATTGACCACAAGTTCTCAATGGGATTAAGGTCTGGGGAGTTTCCTGGCCATGGACCCAAAATGTCGATGTTTTGTTCCCCGAGCCACTTAGTCATCATGCTGGAAAAGGCATTGGTCGTCACCAAACTGTTCTTGGATGGTTGGGAGAAGTTGCTCTTGGAGAATGTGTAGGTACCATTCTTTATTCATGGCTGTGTTCTTAGGCAAAATTGTGAATGAGCCCACTCCCTTGGCTGAGATGCAACCCCACACATGAATGATCTCAGGATGCTTTACTGTTGGCATGACACAGGACTGATGGTAGCGCTCACCTTGTCTTCTCCGGACAAGGTGTTTTCCGGATGCCCCAAACAATCGGAAAGGGGATTCATCAGAGAAAATGACTTTACCCCAGTCCTCAGCAGTCCAATCCCTGTACCTTTTGCAGAATATCAGTCTGTCCCTGATGTTTTTCCTGGAGAGAAGTGGCTTCTTTGCTGCCCTTCTTGACACCTGGCCATCCTCCAAAAGTCTTTGCCTCACTGTGCGTGCAGATGCACTCGCACATGCCTGCTGCCATTCCTGAGCAAGTTCTGCACTGGTGGTGCCCCGATCCCGCAGCTGAATCAACTTTAGGAGACGGTCCTGGCGCTTGCTGGACTTTCTAAGGTGCCCTGAAGCCTTCTTCACAACAATTGAACCTCTCTCCTTGAAGTTATTGATGATCCGATAAATGGTTGATTTAGGTGCAATCTTACTAGCAGCAATATCCTTGCCTGTGAAGCCCTTTTTGTGCAAAGCAATGATGACGGCACGTGTTTCCTTGCAGGTAACCATGGTTAACAGAGGAAGAACAATGATTTCAAGCACCACCCTCCTTTTAAAGCTTCCAGTCTGTTATTCTAACTCAATCAGCATGACAGAGTTATCTCCAGCCTTGTCCTCGTCAACACTCTCACATGTGTTAACGAGAGAATCACTGACATGATGGCAGCTGGTCCTTTTGTGGCAGGGCTGAAATGCAGTGGAAATGTTTTTTTGGGATTAAGTTCATTTTCATGGCAAAGAGGGACTTTGCAATTAATTGCATTTCATCTGATCACTCTTCATGACATTCTGGAGTATATGCAAATTGCCATCATCGAAACTGAGGCAGCAGACTTTGAATAGTATTTGTGTCATTCTCAAAACTTTTGACCACGACTGTATATTCTGTAATATTATCTATCGGTCTATCTCTTATAGTATATTCTGTTATATTATCTATGGGTCTATCTATATAGTTAGTTGATGGAAATGAGATGCCATGGAAATGAATGTGATGTTGGTGGGTATTGGGTTAGTTAGGGTTGGTTGGTGGTTATTGGGTTAGTTAGGGTTGGTTAGTGGGTATTGGGTTAGTTAGGGTTGGTTGGTGGGTATTGGGTTAGTTAGGGTTGGTTGGTGGGTATTGGCTTAGTTAGGGTTGGTTGGTGGGTATTGGGTTAGTTAGGGTTGGTTGGTATTGGGTTAGTTAGGGTTGGTTGGTGGGTATTGGGTTAGTTAGGGTTATGGTTGGTTGGTGGGTATTGGGTTAGTTAGGGTTATGGTTGGTTGGTGGGTATTGGGTTAGTTAGGGTTGGTTGGTTGGTTGGTATTGGGTTAGTTAGGGTTGGTTGGTTGGTATAGGGTTAGTTAGGGTTATGGTTGGTTGGTGGGTATTGGGTTAGTTAGGGTTGGTTGGTATTGGGTTAGTTAGGGTTAGTTAGGGTTATGGTTGGTTGGTGGGTATTGGGTTAGTTAGGGTTGGTTGGTATTGGGTTAGTTAGGGTTGGTTGGTTGGTATTGGGTTAGTTAGGGTTATGGTTGGTTGGTGGGTATTGGGTTAGTTAGGGTTGGTTGGATATTGGGTTAGTTAGGGTTAGTTGGGGTTAGGGTTGGTATTGGGTAAGGAGTAATGGTAGTGGTGGTACTATTGATATAAGCACTTTGGGTCAGAATGGGGTTGCAACATTCCGGGATCCTCCAACCAGGATTTATAGAAAACCAGGGAATGTGTTCAATGTTCCTGGAATTTCGTAACAAGAGAGAGTAGTATTGAATAGGTACTATTAGGCAGAAAGCATTACTTTACAGCCAGCCCTTTATCGAGTCTTTGTGCCACGTCCCTCCAAGCACTCTAAGATGTGTGTTGATGGATCGGTGCTTGATTGGCTCACAATCAATATATTTACTGTATCTTAGAGAGGTTTCATTAGAGAAGGATAAAGGTCCCTAGGATCAGATGTGAAGGATTGTGGGTAGGGGAACTAGGTCTTAATTGTGTGAGTATGTTTAGAATCAGAGGTTTTTCATGAACAAGTACTTACTGGCCAATCCTGATTGATCAAATGCTTTGAATCTGTGTGAGCACAAGTCTAACATGGTAATGGATATGTTACACTCAAAGGAAAGAGTGAAAACACTGAAAGAGAAGGGACATTTAAAAGGACCCTGTTTAGTTACATGTCTTTAAACAAGTCCTTAAACCAGGGTATGTTGGAACTGATGAGTTGGTGCTTAGAAGTGTGATTGTTTGCATTCTACGTTCGTTGTAACTAAAGCAAATGTTTGTCAAAAAGTGAAACTAGGTAGGTCCGGCCGGCCGGATAGGTTAGGGCCGGAACGTTGAGTGTTTTTGTAAAGCCTGTTGGGATTTGTAGTTCTTGGGATAAGCTAATAGAGGGAGGTTGTAGTCCAGCAGGGTTGATTCTGTGGCCTTCTTCAGATGGAAGAAAAGAGTTTTGAAATTCGACCTCGATGGAGATTGTACTTCTATATGTTCCCTCTGGCTAGTGAGAAGACAGGGTGTATATTAAGGATTATGAAGACAGATGTGTTCATACTAGAAGATAAAGGAGTTGTTTTCACAACGGAGGTCCATTGTTTCTTTATGTTCTGTTCTGGTGTTAAAACACCAGACGTTAAAATCAAATGTTTCAAAGTAAGAGAGGTTGGTGGCTCTGCACATGTAAGGTTGATTAATGGGTAAACTAATGTGAGTTAGTAAACGTCTTATTGTTAATGTTGACTTTCTTTCTCTTCATAATAGAAATCAACAATGTATTACCTTAATCAGAGCTGAAACAGCATCTTCTCCTGTCACACTATAAGGGTTTCCATGTATCCAACTACTGTCTCCCACTGCTGCATTCAGCCAGTCATAATGTCCTCCTACCGCTGCATTCAGCCAGTCATAATGTGTCTGCCATTCGCTGATTCTATACTTTACCATGTAAACCCAATGTCTTAGTTGGCTGGTCTACATAGACCATGACTATACAGTGGTAGTTAGATATATAAACACCATACTAAAACAATGAGCACCGTAGTGTTTAGAGGTGCTATTAACATTACACTGTCATTTCTGTCATTTATCCTATCGGTTCGTGTTTATCGTGTGTAACACAGGAGACTAATACAGCATTTCAATATTAAACCATATAGATCAATTATTCCAAAACTGTTTAGTGTTTTTATTCCTGTGTGTAGAGAGGAGTGACGTTTGAATTACATGTTTTGGTTCTGTATCCAATGTTTCAATTAAATGTTTGAAATTAATGTTATTTTTTATTGACGGCATCCACAGGCTGCAACTCTTCTATACTGTGTTGATACCGCTGGTGTAGCAGCTGTAGAGACTGCCCTCTGTAGGACCACTACTGCCCTCTGTAGGACCACTACTGCCCTCTGTAGGACCACTACTGCCCTCTGTAGGACCAGTACTGCCCTCTGTAGGACCAGTACTGCCCTCTGTAGGACCACTACTGCCCTCTGTAGGACCACTACTGCCCTCTGTAGGACCACTACTGCCCTCTGTAGGACCAGTACTGCCCTCTGTAGGACCAGTACTGCCCTCTGTAGGACCACTACTGCCCTCTGTAGGACCAGTACTGCCCTCTGTAGGACCACTACTGCCCTCTGTAGGACCACTACTGCCCTCTGTAGGACCAGTACTGCCCTCTGTAGGACCACTACTGCCCTCTGTAGGACCAGTACTGCCCTCTGTAGGACCACTACTGCCCTCTGTAGGACCACTACTGCCCTCTGTAGGACCAGTACTGCCCTCTGTAGGACCACTACTGCCCTCTGTAGGACCACTACTGCCCTCTGTAGGACCACTACTGCCCTCTGTAGGACCACTACTGCCCTCTGTAGGACCACTACTGCCCTCTGTAGGACCAGTACTGCCCTCTGTAGGACCAGTACTGCCCTCTGTAGGACCAGTACTGCCCTCTGTAGGACCACTACTGCCCTCTGTAGGACCAGTACTGCCCTCTGTAGGACCAGTACTGCCCTCTGTAGGACCAGTACTGCCCTCTGTAGGACCAGTACTGCCCTCTGTAGGACCACTACTGCCCTCTGTAGGACCAGTACTGCCCTCTGTAGGACCAGTACTGCCCTCTGTAGGACCACTACTGCCCTCTGTAGGACCAGTACTGCCCTCTGTAGGACCACTACTGCCCTCTGTAGGACCACTACTGCCCTCTGTAGGACCAGTACTGCCCTCTGTAGGACCACTACTGCCCTCTGTAGGACCACTACTGCCCTCTGTAGGACCAGTACTGCCCTCTGTAGGACCACTACTGCCCTCTGTAGGACCAGTACTGCCCTCTGTAGGACCACTACTGCCCTCTGTAGGACCACTACTGCCCTCTGTAGGACCACCACTGCCCTCTGTAGGACCACTACTGCCCTCTGTAGGACCACTACTGCCCTCTGTAGGACCAGTACTGCCCTCTGTAGGACCAGTACTGCCCTCTGTAGGACCACTACTGCCCTCTGTAGGACCAGTACTGCCCTCTGTAGGACCAGTACTGCCCTCTGTAGGACCAGTACTGCCCTCTGTAGGACCAGTACTGCCCTCTGTAGGACCAGTACTGCCCTCTGTAGGACCAGTACTGCCCTCTGTAGGACCAGTACTGCCCTCTGTAGGACCACTACTGCCCTCTGTAGGACCAGTACTGCCCTCTGTAGGACCACTACTGCCCTCTGTAGGACCACTACTGCCCTCTGTAGGAACCTTCAGACAGAAATATGTTATGTAGACCAAGGAATTGTATCGGCTCTATTTGTGGCATTTCTATCTGCAACTTTCAACAACGTTTGGAAACTGGACGTGGTTCAGCTCTCATCTGGCTCCTGTGCCACACTGAGGGATTTACTATAGGATGGACTTTTAATGGATGGATTCAACAATAACACAGACGGTTTATCTTCAATTAGACTGTTTTATTTCACACAATTTATCTACACAGTGAAAAACGTAAATTCTTTCCCCCCTCCAGGAGTCTACTCTACGTATGCTCTTGTGAACTGCTAGCATTATGTGAGTTAGACTGTTAAACTCAGAGCAGATGTTTTGGTCCCGGTACTGGGTCCGGCGAGTTTGGGGGGTACCAGAGGGCATCATAGATGAACAGATTATAACATATACAATATAAAAAAGTGTTGTAATAATAGAGTCCTCTAGTCGAGTTGTGATACGAGTCCTTTAGACATGTTGATAGAGTCCTCTAGACGTGTTGATAATAGAGTCCTCTAGACAAGTTGATAATAGTCGTTGAGATGTGTTGTGATAATAGTCCTTTAGATGTGTTGATAATAGTATTTTAGATGTGTTGATAATAGAGTCCTCTAGATGTGTTGTGATAATTGTCCTTTAGATGTGTTGATAATAGTCTTTTAGATGTGTTGATAATAGAGTCCTCTAGATGTGTTGTGATAATAGTCCTTTAGATGTGTTGATAATAGAGTCCTCTAGATGTTTTGTGATAATAGTCATTTAGATATGTTGATAATAGAGTTCTCTAGATGTGTTGTGATAATAGTCCTTTAGATGTGTTGATAATAGAGTCCTCTAGATGTGTTGTGATAATAGTCCTTTAGATGTGTTGATAATAGAGTCCTCTAGATGTGTTGTGATAATAGTCTTTTAGATGTGTTGATAATAGAGTTCTCTAGATGTGTTGTGATAATAGTCCTTTAGATGTGTTGATAATAGAGTCCTCTAGATGTGTTGTGATAATAGTCCTTTAGATGTGTTGATAATAGAGTCCTAGATATGTTGTGATAATAGTCCTTTAGATGTGTTGATAATAGAGTTCTCTAGATGTGTTGTGATAATAGTCCTTTAGATGTGTTGATAATAGAGTCCTCTAGATGTGTTGTGATAATAGTCCTTTAGATGTGTTGATAATAGAGTCCTCTAGATGTGTTGTGATAATAGTCCTTTAGATGTGTTGATAATAGAGTCCTAGATATGTTGTGATAATAGTCCTTTAGATGTGTTGATAATAGAGTTCTCTAGATGTGTTGTGATAATAGTCCTTTAGATGTGTTGATAATAGAGTCCTCTAGATGTGTTGTGATAATAGTCCTTTAGATGTGTTGATAATAGAGTCCTCTAGATGTGTTGTGATAATAGTCCTTTAGATGTGTTGATAATAGAGTCCTCTAGATGTGTTGTGATAATAGTCCTTTAGATGTGTTGATAATAGAGTCCTCTAGATGTGTTGTGATAATAGTCCTTTAGATGTGTTGATAATAGAGTCCTCTAGATGTGTTGTGATAATAGTCCTTTAGATGTGTTAATAATAGAGTCCTCTAGATGTTTTGTGATAATAGTCATTTAGATATGTTGATAATAGAGTTCTCTAGATGTGTTGTGATAATAGTCCTTTAGATGTGTTAATAATAGAGTCCTCTAGATGTGTTGTGATAATAGTCCTTTAGATGTGTTGATAATAGAGTTCTCTAGATGTGTTGTGATAATAGTCCTTTAGATGTGTTGATAATAGAGTCCTCTAGATGTGTTGTGATAATAGTCCTTTAGACGTGTTGATAATAGTATTTTAGATGTGTTGCGGTGTTGGAAGAGGTGCAGCTCTTGTGGTTCCAGTCTTTTGACCTGCAGTAAAGTGTCAGAGACAGGCGGAGGTGTGGTGTGGAATCAAATGCAGGATGCAGATGCAAGTCCAAAATACTTTAATAAAGTCCACAGAATGAACGGCTACAAACAGAGCCGGAAGAACAAGGAAAATAACGCACTCAGCGTAAAAATACAACAAACGCACAACAGTGCGGACTCTCTATAAAAATAGAGCACAAACTGACTGGCAACACCTGCTGACATAGAACAACTACACACAACCACAAGACAGAAACAACGAGAACTTAAAGGACACATAATCAAGACAAAATGAGCAACAGGTGTACCAAAACAGACCAAACCAAACACACACAGAAACAACGAACGGTGGCAGCTAGTACTCCGGGGACGACGACCGCCGAAGCCTGCCCGAACAAGGAGAAGGAGCAGCCTCGGCAGAAACCGTGACATAAAGCCACTCAACATATACATTCCAGTCTTTCAAGCTTTACTAAAACAGAGATGCTATTTATTTATTTGTTTAATCTTTTTATTTGTTATACAGTACCAGTCAAAAGTTTGGACACACCTACTCATTCAAGGGTTTTTCTTTATTTTTACTATTTTATACATTGTAGAATAATAGTGAAGATATCAAAACTATGAAATAACACATATGGAATCATGTAGTAACCAAACAAGTGTTAAACAAATTGATGAAAGAAAAACCATTGAATGAGTAGCTGTGTCCAAACTTTGGACTGGTACTGTATATATATTTCTCCCCAATTTTGTGATATCCAATTGCGATCCAATTATTATCTTGTCTCATCGCTGCAACTCCCCAACGGGCTCGGGAGTGGTGAAGGTCGAGTCATGTGTCCTCTGAAACTTAACCTGGAAGCCAGCTGCACCAATTTGTCAGAGGAAACACCGTTCAACTGACGACTGAAGTCAGCCTGCAGGTGCCCGGACCGCCATAAGGAGTCGCTAGAGCGCGATGAGCCAAGTAAAGCTCCCCCGGCCAAGCCCTCCCCTAACCCGGACGACGCTGGGCCAATTGTGCGCCACCCTATGGGACTCCCGGTCACGGCCGGTTGTGACACAGCCTGGGATCGAACCCGGGTCTGTAGTGACGCCTCAAGCACTGAGATGCAGTGCCTTAGACCGCTGCGCCACTCGGGAGGCCCCAGAGATGCTTTTCCATGTGACCTCCCACTAATTCCCTCCAGGTCAAACACAGATGTCATGGGTTGGAACAGGTGGCACAGTGAGGAGTGTAACATCTTTAAAACTTGGTGAGTCTCATGGTGTTGAGGAGTGTTACATCTTGGTGAGTCGGAGCGTGTTGAGTGTTACATCTTGGTGAGTCGGAGCATGTTGAGTGTTACATCTTGGTGCGTCGGAGCGTGTTGAGGAGTGTTACATCTTGGTGAGTCGGAGCGTGTTGAGTGTTACATCTTGGTGAGTCGGAGCGTGTTGAGTGTTACATCTTGGTGAGTCGGAGCGTGTTGAGTGTTACATCTTGGTGCGTCGGAGCGTGTTGAGGAGTGTTACATCTTGGTGAGTCGGAGCGTGTTGAGGAGTGTTACATCTTGGTGAGTCGGAGCGTGTTGGAGTGTTACATCTTGGTGAGTCGGAGCGTGTTGAGTGTTACATCTTGGTGAGTCGGAGCGTGTTGAGTGTTACATCTTGGTGAGTCGGAGCGTGTTGAGTGTTACATCTTGGTGAGTCGGAGCGTGTTGAGTGTTACATCTTGGTGAGTCGGAGCGTGTTGAGGAGTGTTACATCTTGGTGAGTCGGAGCGTGTTGAGTGTTACATCTTGGTGAGTCGGAGCGTGTTGAGGAGTGTTACATCTTGGTGCGTCGGAGCGTGTTGAGGAGTGTTACATCTTGGTGAGTCGGAGCATGTTGAGTGTTACATCTTGGTGCGTCGGAGCGTGTTGAGTGTTACATCTTGGTGAGTCGGAGTGTGTTGAGTGTTACATCTTGGTGAGTCGGAGCGTGTTGAGTCGCGCCCCCAGGATGGTGGCCCCAGAGGCATATTGGATCTCCCGCAGAACGCCCACCCACTTCCTTTCCCCCTCGTCATACCTGTAGGAGGAAAGGACAGGACATCAGGTAAGAGGACAGAACAGGATGTTAGGTAAGAGGACAGAACAGGATGTTAGGTAAGAGGACAGAACAGGATGTTAGGTAAGAGGACAGAACAGGCCGTCAGGTAAGAGAACAGAACAGGATGTTAGGTAAGAGAACAGAACAGGATGTTAGGTAAGAGGACAGAACAGGATGTTAGGTAAGAGGACAGAACAGGATGTTAGGTAAGAGGACAGAACAGGATGTTAGGTAAGAGAACAGAACAGGCCGTCAGGTAAGAGGACAGAACAGGCCGTCAGGTAAGAGAACAGAACAGGATGTTAGGTAAGAGGACAGAACAGGATGTTAGGTAAGAGAACAGAACAGGATGTTAGGTAAGAGAACATAACAGGATGTTAGGTAAGAGAACAGAACAGGATGTTAGGTAAGAGAACAGAACAGGTTGTTAGGTAAGAGGACAGAACAGGACGTCAGGTATGAGGACAGATGAGGACAGAACAGGAGTCTGTAGTGACCATAGGTCTTGTAGTGAAATGATTTGGAGCATTTGTGGCCCAGTGTGTCAGTGTTGCTATCAGCACTTTAACCAGAGCCCTGATCCTCCCTGCCAGGCGTCTGTGTGTTCCTCACCTCCAGATGTCGTTCATCTCCTTGGGGAGGAGTTCCTCCTTGTCCTCGCTGGGCATCATGGCGAAGCCTCCGACAGCGTAGAGACCCCCGGCCACCGATGCCAGACTGAGAGAGCTACGACCCTGAGGGAACTCCACAAAGTCTGACCACCTGGCGATACAGATTAGGGGTTTAACAGCCATATGAGTAGAGGTAAATCAATCACTGTTCATTGTTATCGAATCATCATCAGCTCCCAGAGAGAATATGTTGGCAGGACAGTTAACTCAGACTTCATAGCACTTTCAGCAATGTGAAATCTGACTTGTTGGTATTACTGTGGTAGACCTCCATGAAGTCTGACACACACACTGAGGCTGCAGGTATGCTACTGACCTGTTTGTTTTGATGTCGTAGACCTCCACGGTGTCCGTCAGGCCGGTGTCTGTAACGCCTGCTGCTACGTAGATCTTGTCTTTATGGATGGTGGCTCCGAACAGAGAGCGGGCCAGCTGCATCGGAGCCAGCTCCTTCCACTCAAACCGCTGTGCATCGTACGCACACATCCTCCTCATCACCTTCCTACAGAACAGACACATCCTCCTCATCACCTTCCTACAGGACAGACACATCCTCCTCATCACCTTCCTACAGAACAGACACATCCTCCTCATCACCTTCCTACAGGACAGACACATCCTCCTCATCACCTTCCTACAGGACAGACACATCCTCCTCATCACCTTCCTACAGGACAGACACATCCTCCTCATCACCTTCCTACAGGACAGACACATCCTCCTCATCACCTTCCTACAGAACAGACACATCCTCCTCATCACCTTCCTACAGAACAGACACATCCTCCTCATCACCTTCCTACAGGACAGACACATCCTCCTCATCACCTTCCTCCAGAACAGACACATCCTCCTCATCACCTTCCTACAGAACAGACACATCCTCCTCATCACCTTCCTACAGACACATCCTCCTCATCACCTTCCTACAGAACAGACACATCCTCCTCATCACCTTCCTACAGACACATCCTCCTCATCACCTTCCTCCAGGACAGACACATCCTCCTCATCACCTTCCTACAGGACAGACACATCCTCCTCATCACCTTCCTACAGACACATCCTCCTCATCACCTTCCTACAGAACAGACACATCCTCCTCATCACCTTCCTCCAGAACAGACACATCCTCCTCATCACCTTCCTACAGACACATCCTCCTCATCACCTTCCTACAGACACATCCTCCTCATCACCTTCCTCCAGAACAGACACATCCTCCTCATCACCTTCCTACAGAACAGACACATCCTCCTCATCACCTTCCTACAGAACAGACACATCCTCCTCATCACCTTCCTACAGGACAGACACATCCTCCTCATCACCTTCCTACAGAACAGACACATCCTCCTCATCACCTTCCTCCAGGACAGACACATCCTCCTCATCACCTTCCTCCAGGACAGACACATCCTCCTCATCACCTTCCTCCAGGACAGACACATCCTCCTCATCACCTTCCTACAGAACAGACACATCCTCCTCATCACCTTCCTACAGGACAGACACATCCTCCTCATCACCTTCCTACAGGACAGACACATCCTCCTCATCACCTTCCTACAGACACATCCTCCTCATCACCTTCCTCCAGGACAGACACATCCTCCTCATCACCTTCCTACAGAACAGACACATCCTCCTCATCACCTTCCTACAGAACAGACACATCCTCCTCATCACCTTCCTACAGAACAGACACATCCTCCTCATCACCTTCCTCCAGGACAGACACATCCTCCTCATCACCTTCCTACAGGACAGACACCTCCTCCTCATCACCTTCCTACAGAACAGACACATCCTCCTCATCACCTTCCTACAGGACAGACACATCCTCCTCATCACCTTCCTCCAGGACAGACACATCCTACTCATCACCTTCCTACAGGACAGACACATCCTCCTCATCACCTTCCTACAGACACATCCTCCTCATCACCTTCCTACAGGACAGACACATCCTCCTCATCACCTTCCTCCAGGACAGACACATCCTCCTCATCACCTTCCTACAGGACAGACACATCCTCCTCATCACCTTCCTACAGAACAGACACATCCTCCTCATCACCTTCCTACAGACACATCCTCCTCATCACCTTCCTCCAGGACAGACACACATCCTAGTAGTAGCAGCAGTAGTAGTTGTTGTTGTTAGTGACCATACTGTCGGGGAAGGACTGCCCGTTCCATGATCTCGCCATCACGGTTGACATCTCCGTTGTGTCCTCCTCCCAGAGTGCGAAGAGCCTTGGCGTGACCCTGGACAACACCCTGTCGTTCTCCGCTAACATCAAGGCGGTGACCCGATCCTGTAGGTTCATGCTCTACAACATTCGGAGAGTACGACCCTGCCTTACACATGAAGCGGCACAGGTCCTAATCCAGGCACTTGTCATCTCCCGTCTGGATTACTGCAACTCGCTGTTGGCTGGGCTCCCCTGCCTGTGCCATTAAACCCCCTACAACTCATCCAGAATGCCGCAGCCCGTCTGGTGTTCAACCTTCCCAAGTTCTCTCACGTCACCCCGCTCCTCCGCACACTCCACTGGCTTCCAGTTGAAGCTCGCATCTGCTACAAGACCATGGTGCTTGCCTACGGAGCTGTGAGGGGAACGGCACCTCCGTACCTTCAGGCTCTGATCAGTCCCTACACCCAATCGAGGGCACTGCGTTCATCCACCTCTGGCCTGCTGGCTCCCCTACCTCTGCGGAAGCATAGTTCCCGCTCAGCCCAGTCAAAACTATTCTCTGCTCTGGCACCCCAATGGTGGAACAAGCTCCCTCACGACGCCAGGACAGCGGAGTCACTCACCACCTTCCGGAGACATTTGAAACCCCACCTCTTTAAGGAATACCCCCCCCCCCCCAAAAAAAAATAAACATTGTAAAGTGGTTATCCCACTGGCTATAAGGTGAATGCACCTATTTGTAAGTCGCTCTGGATAAGAGCGTCTGCTAAATGACGTAAATGTAAATGTAAATGTAATACTGTCTGGAGGGACTGAAGAGTGCCTTAACGTCTTAACTGAGCTGTACACCGTGACTGAGCTGTACACCGTGACTGAGCTGGACACCGTGACTGAGCTGGACACCGTGACTGAGCTGGACACCGTGACTGAGCTGTACATCAGCAGTGTGGAGGAGAACGCAGTATCACGTTGATAACTCACTTGCCATCCGACTTTCCTCCGATCACGAAGATGAGTCCGTCGTGAGACACAGTAGCGTGGCCGTAGACGGGGTATGGGAGGGGGTCAGACTCGCCCCATTTAAAAGACCTGAAGAGGACAGACACAGAGAGGTACACATTAGACTGCTAGTTCAGACTACATTCTAACCCTAGCTTTGACAACGGGAACAGACATCCTAATGACATCACTCCTCTGAGGCAGCAGGTTGAATGACTCTTCCACTGTGATGTGATTCATATCTTTGTCACATAGACAGGACTGTTACTGGATGTATTTACTGGTCCTGTCATGTAGACAGGACTGTTACTGGATGTATTTACTGGTTCTGTAACGTAGACGGGACTGTTCTGTAACGTAGACGGGACTGTTCTGTAACGTAGACAGGACTGTTCTGTAACGTAGACGGGACTGTTCTGTAACGTAGACAGGACTGTTCTGTAACGTAGACGGGACTGTTCTGTAACGTAGACGGGACTGTTCTGTAACGTAGACGGGACTGTTCTGTAACGTAGACGGGACTGTTCTGTAACGTAGACGGGACTGTTCTGTAACGTAGACGGGACTGTTCTGTAGCGTAGACGGGACTGTTCTGTAGCGTAGACGGGACTGTTCTGTAACGTAGACGGGACTGTTCTGTAACGTAGACGGGACTGTTCTGTAACGTAGACGGGACTGTATGTGTGTACTTTCCCCCTCTACTACTTAGAATGCAAAGACTCAGCAGAGTAACGCAGTGGTCTAAGGCTCTGACCGGGAGACTCAGCAGAGTGGCGCAGTGGTCTAAGGCTCTGACCGGGAGACTCAGCAGAGTGGCGCAGTGGTCTAAGGCTCTGACCGGGAGACTCAGCAGAGTGGCGCAGTGGTCTAAGGCTCTGACCGGGAGACTCAGCAGAGTGGCGCAGTGGTCTAAGGCTCTGACCGGGAGACTCAGCAGAGTGGCGCAGTGGTCTAAGGCTCTGACCGGGAGACTCAGCAGAGTGGCGCAGTGGTCTAAGGCTCTGACCGGGAGACTCAGCAGAGTGGCGCAGTGGTCTAAGGCTCTGACCGGGAGACTCAGCAGAGTGGCGCAGTGGTCTAAGGCTCTGACCGGGAGACTCAGCAGAGTAACGCAGTGGTCTAAGGCTCTGTCGCAGCCGGCCGCGACCGGGAGACTCAGCAGAGTGGCGCAGTGGTCTAAGGCTCTGACCGGGAGACTCAGCAGAGTGGCGCAGTGGTCTAAGGCTCTGACCGGGAGACTCAGCAGAGTAACGCAGTGGTCTAAGGCTCTGTCGCAGCCGGCCGCGACCGGGAGACTCAGCAGAGTAACGCAGTGGTCTAAGGCTCTGTCGCAGCCGGCCGCGACCGGGAGACTCAGCAGAGTGGCGCAGTGGTCTAAGGCTCTGACCGGGAGACTCAGCAGAGTAACGCAGTGGTCTAAGGCTCTGTCGCAGCCGGCCGCGACCGGGAGACTCAGCAGAGTGGCGCAGTGGTCTAAGGCTCTGTCGCAGCCGGCCGCGACCGGGAGACTCAGCAGAGTAACGCAGTGGTCTAAGGCTCTGTCGCAGCCGGCCGCGACCGGGAGACTCAGCAGAGTGGCGCAGTGGTCTAAGGCTCTGTCGCAGCCGGCCGCGACCGGGAGACTCAGCAGAGTAACGCAGTGGTCTAAGGCTCTGTCGCAGCCGGCCGCGACCGGGAGACTCAGCAGAGTGGCGCAGTGGTCTAAGGCTCTGTCGCAGCCGGCCGCGACCGGGAGACTCAGCAGAGTGGCGCAGTGGTCTAAGGCTCTGTCGCAGCCGGCCGCGACCGGGAGAGTCAGCAGAGTAAACATGAAACATTGTGGAGGTTGTTCACTCAATCTGACATTAATCTCTGAGAGCAGTGGTCTCTCTAGGTTTTACCTCAGTCAAACTCTGCTACCTGCCTGAATCTGGTCTCTCTAGGTTTTACCTCAGTCAACTCTGCTACCTGCCTGAATCTGGTCTTTAGATTTTCCCTGAGACAAACTCTGCTAGCTGCCTGAATCTGGTCTTTAGATTTTCCCTGAGACAAACTCTGCTACCTGCCTGAATCTGGTCATTAGATGTTCCCTGAGACAAACTCTGCTACCTGCCTGAATCTGGTCTTTAGATTTTCCCTGAGACAAACTCTGCTACCTGCCTGAATCTGGTCATTAGATTTTCCCTGAGACAAACTCTGCTACCTGCCTGAATCTGCAAATTTGATCATTACTCTGGAAATAGATCTTAGAAGGCCCCATTGGCAGTCAATCTTTTAAACTTACTGTCTGTCATAGACCATCACTGAGTCCAGAGGGTTAGGGATTAGGGGTTAGGGGTTAGGGGTTAGGGTTAGGGGTTAGGGGTTAGGGTTAGGGGTTAGGGGTTAGGGGTTAGGGGTTAGGGTTAGGGTTATGGGTTAGGGTTAGGGTCATGTAACAGGGTAACTTACTGTCTGTCATAGACCATCACTGAGTCCAGAGGGTTAGGGGTTAGGGGTTAGGGTTAGGGTTAGGGGTTAGGGGTTAGGGTTAGGGTTAGGGGTTAGGGTTAGGGGTTAGGGGTTAGGGGTTAGGGTTAGGGTTAGGGTCATGTAACAGGGTAACTTACTGTCTGTCATAGACCATCACTGAGTCCAGGGGGTTAGGGGTTAGGGGTTAGGGTTAGGGTAGGGGTTAGGGTTAGGGTCATGTAACAGGGTAACTTACTGTCTGTCATAGACCATCACTGAGTCCAGAGGGTTAGGGGGGTTAGGGGTTAGGGGTTAGGGGTTAGGGGTTAGGGTTAGGGTCATGTAACAGGGTAACTTACTGTCTGTCATAGACCATCACTGAGTCCAGGGGGTTAGGGGGTTAGGGTTAGGGGTTAGGGGTTAGGGGTTAGGGTTAGGGTCATGTAACAGGGTAACTTACTGTCTGTCATAGACCATCACTGAGTCCAGAGGGTTAGGGGTTAGGGGTTAGGGGTTAGGGTTAGAGGTTAGGGGTTAGGGTTAGGGTCATGTAACAGGGTAACTTACTGTCTGTCATAGACCATCACTGAGTCCAGAGGGTTAGGGGTTAGGGGTTAGGGTTAGGGGTTAGGGTTAGGGTTAGGGTTAGGGTTAGGGTCATGTAACAGGGTAACTTACTGTCTGTCATAGACCATCACTGAGTCCAGAGGGTTAGGGGTTAGGGTTAGGGTCATGTAACAGGGTAACTTACTGTCTGTCATAGACCATCACTGAGTCCAGGGGGTTAGGGGTTAGGGGTTAGGAGGGTTAGGGGTTAGGGGGTTAGGGTTAGGGTTAGGGGTTAGGGGTTAGGGGTTAGGGTTAGGGTCATGTAACAGGGTAACTTACTGTCTGTCATAGACCATCACTGAGTCCAGGGGGTTAGGGGTTAGGGGTTAGGGGTTAGGGTTAGGGGTTAGGGGTTAGGGGTTAGGGTTAGGGTTAGTCAGGGGTTAAGGGTTAGGGGTTAGGGAGTTAGGGGTTAGGGGTTAGGGGTTAGGGTTAGGTTAGGGTCATGTAACAGGGTAACTTACTGTCTGTCATAGACCATCACTGAGTCCAGGGGGTAGGGTTAGGGGTTAGGGGTTAGGGTTAGGGGTTAGGGTTAGGGTTTAGGGTTAGGGTTAGGGGTTAGGGGTTAGGGTTAGGGTTAGGAGTTAGGGGTTAGGGGTTAGGGTTAGGGTTAGGGTCATGTAACAGGGTAACTTACTGTCTGTCATAGACCATCACTGAGTCCAGGGGGTTAGGGGTTAGGGGTTAGGGTTAGGGGTTAGGGGTTAGGGTTAGGGTCATGTAACAGGGTAACTTACTGTCTGTCATAGACCATCACTGAGTCCAGGGGGTTAGGGGTTAGGGGTTAGGGGTTAGGGTTAGGGTTAGGGGTTAGGGGTTAGGGTTAGGGTCATGTAACAGGGTAACTTACTGTCTGTCATAGACCATCACTGAGTCCAGGGGGTTAGGGGTTAGGGTTAGGGGTTAGGGGTTAGGGGTTAGGGTTAGGGTCATGTAACAGGGTAACTTACTGTCTGTCATAGACCATCACTGAGTCCAGGGGTTAGGGTTAGGGGTTAGGGTTAGGGGTTAGGGGTTAGGGTTAGTGTCATGTAACAGGGTAACTTACTGTCTGTCATAGACCATCACTGAGTCCAGGGGGTTAGGGGTTAGGGGTTAGGGTTAGGGGTTAGGGGTTAGGGGTTAGGGGTTAGGGGGTTAGGGGGGTCATGTAACAGGGTAACTTACTGTCTGTCATAGACCATCACTGAGTCCAGGGGGTTAGGGGGTTAGGGGTTAGGGTTAGGGGTTAGGGTTAGGGGTTAGGGGTTAGGGGTTAGGTTAGGGTCATGTAACAGGGTAACTTACTGTCTGTCATAGACCATCACTGAGTCCAGGGGGTTAGGGGTTAGGGGGTTAGGGGTTAGGGGTTAG